>NW_006768822.1:49126-136430 GCF_000204055.1 Melampsora larici-populina 98AG31
TCCTTTGAGTACCCTAAATCTCTACAGATAGAAAGGAAAATGGCTAAAAATGGTCTAGACACATAAATGATTGTGGGAAAGTAAATCTTCTGTTTATGTGGTACAATTGGTTGGCTCTCAATGAGTGCAGGGGGGACCTTGCTTAGTATTGCAAATAATGGACATGTGATAATCTTGCACTGATCAAAAGAACAATCCATAAAGAGCTTCATAGCAATTGATTCACCCTATTTGATTTCTGAGGTCTACCCCCAAAAATTCTATTGCATTCCACCCTAGCAGATTCTCTCTATTTAAACCCAGGATATGTTTCATTTCACTTCAAAAATTCCTCTTGAATTATGGGATAAAAAGTAAAAACCCGGAACTCCTCAAGTTACCCAACTTGCACTTTTTGGCTGTATATGGGAAACTGGGAAACCTGGCAAACCAAAAACTGCAGCCAAAAACTTCAAGTTGGGAAACTCAGACAAGTTCCTGGTTTCTACTTTGTATCCCACAAATGCACCCCAAAAGGTATCTCATTTCAATCCAGAAATTCCTGTTTATTTATGGTATGGTTGGTGACAGCAAGAAGCATGAAACCACAGACTGGGTATCTTGTAATTACAACAACAAAGAACCCAAATTCATCTTATAAAAGTTAAAAAAACAAGACTCTTGGAATGTGTTCCGCTGAGGGTAATTTTGGATAGCCCTCAACAAGACAGCCTCAAGTCTATCTTGATTTGTTTTGTTAATGATTTTTGCGACTTGTGGAATGTTTTTGAAAAAATCCCCAATTATGTGGTTCTTGCTGTCACCAACCATACTCAAAGTTGAATGAAAGGTAGATTCTACCTTTTTTGAAAACCTAGATGCAGTCAAACCCTTGCTATCACATACCTTGGGTGGAAGACTTTTGCTATGCATTTTTACGGGTTATGCAATTCCATTGTCAAATTTGGCAGTAAAAAGCATCAAGATTAAGAACTTTTTCTATGCATTATCACGGGTTATGCATTATCACGGGTTATGCAGCAGCGCGGGTTTGACTCACATCCAACATAGACGCCTTGGATTGAAAAATATGAGGTATCATTGGATTGAAAACCTCGGACAGAATGTTTCTGAGGTGTTGATCCAACACATCTTTTTGCGCCAAAAGATACCTCGGAGCAACACCTTGGACAAGATCTGTCCAACGGTTTATATCCGATGATGCCTTGGATTTTTCAATCCAAGGCATCTATGTTGGAGGTGAGTGTACAAAGACTAGGCACAACCAGGGAAAGTGAAATTTGGGTCCCCTGGCACTGGCAGACACAACAACCTCACAGATCAATCAAAAAGAATCAACCAGTGAGTGAATTTACAGATTATTGCTCACCAATTGATTGTAATCAATCTATTCAGATCAACATGAGTGAATCCAATGATTTGAATTGATCACATTGATCAATTCAAAACAGATGAAAGGCATCAAGCAATTCAAATGAATCCACCAAAGCTTTCACTTTTTCCAGGACTGCCTGATGTTCATAAAACCATTGATGTGGTACTTCAAACTCAAAAGGTATCTAGTTAAATTGATCTAATTCAAACCATTATCTCTGAGGTACAACAATAAAGGACCTATCTGACAATCTAAAGCAGAAATTATTAAATTTCTGACACCCAAAAAAATATCACCCTCAAAACCGCCAGTCCCATCTAAGCTTGAACTGATCTATACAAAGATTTGGATCTACTACTGATTGGAGTACAACTTGGTCAAGGGTATCTTGGAATAATTGGAGTACCAGCTGATGTATATTGTGCATGGTTATTAGACTGAGATTACATCTTCAGTTGTGAAGGCACAACTGAGGGACAGAACCAAGAGGATAGATTGCTGTGGCAGTTGCTATCATTCCAAGTTGAAAGTAGGCATACAAAGAAACATTATAAGTTGATGTGAAGTCAATGACAGTGTGATTCCTATCATGATCTTAGTATGGCAACAGGTGAAGGAGAAGTAACTTGAGTAATTCATTCCAGGGAGGAGAGAGGGGGGATTTACATAGCCCACCATCTCTCTACAAAGTACAAATAAGGCAACGTACAACATGAGTCAACAAGGAAATTGTTGAGATACAAATAGGTATTTGAAGTGGAGATGGCCAAATCCAGTACTGATGGATTTGGCCTACAAGAAATATCAGTCAGTTTGACTGGAACAGATCTGGAAGAGATCTGTCCAAATAAGAAACAGTCTTTGTGGAAACAAAAGCAAGTGAAGATCAATGGAAAGTGCATTAAAAGTCTCAAAAGTGCGTACAATGAGAAAAAAGGGGTCATGAAAATAGGGAATAAAAACAGATAAGAATTATAGCACAGGGAGCTCCAAGTGAGGACTGCATATCAGTTTTTTCCCCGCTACAAAAAAACTAGTATTCTAGGTTTTGAAAAAGGCATTTGGATTGAGGTCCTCCTGCCAATGATGCCCAAGCCTCTGGTGATGGATGAGTCTTTTGATTGAAGGTGATAAAGTTTTCAGATTTTGGAACAAGGTGCTTTTGCCATATTTTGTGACTCTTTGTGATGGAGAAAACAAGAAGTACCATTATGCCACTGCATCCTGGAACTTTGATATCCTGTTTGATATCTTGTGCTTGGGTTCATAAGATTTTGCACAAAAGGCACAAAAGACAGGCCACAAAGGGCTTGAACACAAATTGTTTGCCAATTTCAAGTGCACTAATCAACCACCATGACTGATGGCTGAGTCCAAAAGCAGTGTTATCAATCACTCAAACATTTATTGAGATCTATTTTCAAGACTGGTAAAGCTAAGTTTGACAGTCAACCAAAATCTTGTTTGCATACAATTTAATTTCCACAAAGGTCTCAAGACCTTCTGCCCAGTCTCAAAAACAACCAAATTGTTTTGAAATCAATTGCTCCAAATTTTGATAAACCAACTGGTTTGAAAAAATGGTTTCTGCTCTGTTGTAGATTTTTCTTGGACAAACTTTTATACAACAACATTATATACCCAGGGCTGACACACTCAGGCTCAAGGTCTGAATCTTCTTGATTCTGTCCCTTTCAGATTCCCAGACTGTTGCCCCCCTAGATTGTGATCTGGCACATGCGGGTCTGATTCAAATGTCATATCTGATAAGAGATTGTAACACCTCTTCAAAATGAAACTTTCCTTGAAATTTGAATTATACATAGAGTCAAATTTGAGAGTGGAATGTTTTGAGGTTGATGAGAGGTGCTAGAATAATATTTGCATTGAATTTTTCACAAATGATATATCAACCCTCAATATCAAATCAAAAAGTGGTGAAAAGTCAGATAGATGCTGTGATAGCACATTGAGTCAAAGTTTACAATGAAAGATGATCAATTCATGCGTGTATAAGCTCTCTTTGTTGGGCTTGATCCCATGAAAACAATGTTTCAACGGGTCTACACCTGTTGGAGCGGAGAGTGTTACATAAATTTTCATGACTATAAAGAGTTTGCCAATTTCTCACTCAAAAACATATCCTCAAGTCCTGAATTCACTACATTACCTCTTAGTGTCTTATTAGTCAATAACAAACTCTTTTACTACAGCTATATAATCCTAGTGAATTTAGAGATCAATTTATACAAGTTCCAGCTACAAGAATTGGTTTTGGTGAGTACTTCTGAGATTTGCTAAAAGTCTGTTGTTTCTTTCAATCCTTCTACTATATACCAACATTCTTCCACTTGTTGGGCATTTATAAATATCAAATTTCCTTAGATCCCTAATATTCTCTCCTTGAGGAATTTCTTAAAACCTCGATATTCCTTATCTCTATCCGCTAGTCTAAAAAGATGATTGTTTCCTATCAATCCCCCTATATCTTCTTATCTCAATGAAACTTCAGTCCTTTCCCTTGTTTGATTCCTCACCTACGGTATTGGTTAGATGATTTACAGATTATCAAGCTTGGGTGCTTACATCTTCTATATATTTAACAGCCTACCCAAGATGAGATTTCAACAGATCTTTGTTACCATCAATATGTTAATGGATTACACTGCTTCTGGACATGTGATCCCTCAAATTGACGAAGGATGCTTGGTCAGAAGCAGTATCAACGTTGACGGCAAGTCACTCATGATTATCAAGCCCCCATCATAAATCCCACTAGACCACCGATATTCTGGGTGGCGTGAATTGATCTTGATCCTCCTCCTTCCAATTCCAGAATCCTTGTCCGTCGATCATATAGTTCGAGAAGGTGAGACTATTGGCTCTAGTGCTTACTCACGTCGGCCAGGTGGCAAGGGGGCCAATGCCGCGGTGGCTCTTGCGAAAGCCGGCGTCCCGGTCTCCCTGGTCGGCTTGATTGGACAAGACGCAATGTGGCTCAAGGATTCTATCAAAGGACACGGCGTAAATGTTGATCAGTTAATGGCAATTTCGGAGGTCAGGTCCATCCTATCTGATCGCCATAGATTTTGTATTGTTTCACACCGAAAACATTTCGGCTAATTGGTGCTCCAACATAGCTCCCCACCGGTCGGGCTATCATTCAAGTTTCTCAGACTGGCGAAAACTCAATTGTACTTGTTCATGGAGCCAATCACGCTCCCTCCAATGCCTGGCCACCCTTAACAGTCGATCGTAGGGTATTTAGCCATTTACTCCTACAGAACGAAATCCCATTATCCGAGACTTGTGCAGCATTGAAGGCAGCCAAGAAATATGACGTCTGTACAATTTTCAACCCTTCGCCTCTTCCATCGAAATCAGAAATTCAAAACGTGATACCCTGGAGTACAGTAGATTGGTTGATTGTCAATCAAGAAGAAGCTCGAGCGCTCACAAAAGCTACTCGACCAGATCATCAAGCGGATGTCGATATCAAGATCGAATCTGGTCAAGCAGGTGACCTACAAGATACCCTTCTTACACTTATTCGATCATCATTTGCTAATATAGGAGTCGTAATGACACTGGGAGCGAATGGTTGTCAGGTTGGATTCCGAGCCAAGTCTGGTGAGAAGTCTTGGACAGTTTTTAGCTCATTAGCTAGTAAAGGTACACGACCGGTAGTTGACACCACTGGTGCTGGAGATTGCTTCACAGTGAGTGATTTGATCTACAAGCTCATCTATCTAAATTGTTTCAAATTGACATTAAATGAGTAATTTTTCTGTGCGGTGTCAATAGGCTTATTTCATTGCTCAACTGATGACTATGGAAATTGAAAAGCGGTTAAAGCTAGAAGATGTTAAACGGGCCACTTCACTAGCAGGCAAAGCAGCAAGGATTTGTGTGGAGAAAGAGGGTACTATTGATAGTTATCCAACTTTGAAAGAAGTCATGTCTATAACTGATTAAGAACAGTATGGATTGATGAAGCTTGAGTTGATCATTGAGCTTGCAATACAATGTCACTTTTGATCTGGTCTTGTCACATAATGTCTTCTTAAATCTCAGACCCCCCAAATCATGATGTATACTTCATCAGCCAGGATTCATCAAACTTTCTGTTTGCATTGAAGATCAATTCCTGTAACCAATATGACGACAGGAAATTGAATGCAGCAAGCAGTTTGGGTAGGAGGGAGGAGCTGAGGTTCTTCAAATGATTAGCTAGATGAAGTTTCTTGTTCAATTGGTCTATATATGATTACATTGGACTATATGTACAAGAAAATCTTCAGAATGCAGAAATGATCTAAAACTTCAATTTGGTTGTTTGTAAATTGTCACTTGTTCTATTGAGCTCATTGGGTTTGTCCAGAACTTGACTCGCCATTGCCGTCTTTCAAAAGCGTACCCGGAGTCCACCCAAGTCAGAGCATCCACAGCCATGTGCCGTAAACCATGACGTACATAGATTTGGGGTGATACAAATGTAGAACTGCTTTGTGTCAATACTAAATATTCATACAACTGCTCTCATTTGAGCTTCCTGCAAGCAGAGTGCATATCAAGCAAAGTAAGATTGGGGCCAGTCTGTGGTATGTACACTAAACCACTGAGACCCTCCCACCCATTTGAATTCTCAAAACAAAGGACAAAAAGTTTGGAAAGTATGATCATCAATCTTGCTTTATTCCTAAAGATATGCCAGATTTAGCCTGAAGCTGTTTACAGTTAAGTCATTACATTACATCATAATCTAGTTGACCATTCTTCTCTTGCATGTGTTACAATATCTTGTCAAATTTATTCATACTTTTTATTTTATCATCAATTTGAAGGATAATTTAGTTAGAAGGCCTTGTCGTCAATATTTCCTTACAGCTTACACATTTCTTTCTTTTGTTGCCTATGGGTATAAGTATCCTTTCTTCAGCTTTAAAATTCTGACTTATCATTGTCAATTATATTTGAGATATTTCAGACCAATCAACTCAGACTTTGGAAGAGGGCTTTCAGGTAGGTCCAGCAAGTCTCTTTTTAGGTTCACAAGGCTTTCTTCTATCACATACAGTAAAGAAGAACAGATAATTGCACAACTAAATCTGGGGGCTGCAGT
Source organism: Melampsora larici-populina 98AG31 (assembly GCF_000204055.1). Classification (NCBI taxonomy): domain Eukaryota; kingdom Fungi; phylum Basidiomycota; class Pucciniomycetes; order Pucciniales; family Melampsoraceae; genus Melampsora; species Melampsora laricis-populina. The sequence goes on from NW_006768822.1 coordinate 55,624, forward strand.
GAGTACTTGATTTATAAGACCCAAGATGATATCTTTGACCTCATTACACACATCACCACCCATTGGTTTCCTTCAAACCCACAGAGGGCCATACATCAAAAAGTAGATCATGTTTTGACAGAAAGCATTGCGAGTAAAATTCAAATTAAACAGGCCAGAGGCATGTTAATCATAGCAGGGAATTTTAGGAGCTTAATAAGCGAAGTATATATTTAGGTAACCTCCTTGATCACTGGCTCATGATTGCAAGAACTGCTCCAACACAATTGAGACAAACATCGCAAGGCAAACAACATGTCATCTCATCAATTTGCAAGGATTTGAAGAATGTGTTGCAACTCACATCTGCATGAAGCAGATGGGACTTAAGAATGAAGTTTGACTTCCGGTATAGAATTGTGCTTGTATTTCATGAAAAAAAGCAGATAGAGTCCTAGGGTTTTGCTTACATTCAATGCCTGTTTAATTTTATTTTCTACAATGATCAATAGATTCTGTTTGGTCAGATGCATGGCTGAGCAGCTTATTGATTTTCAACGAATTGAGAAACTTGAGCTTCTTGCTATGTGATCAATGCTGTTGCAGTTTTTTGGGGTGAAGTGGAAAGTTCAAAGTACCAAAATATCAAGCATGGATTAAAATTTGAGGTATTCATCTGGAAACCTAACCTCAATCTTATCCTTCCGTATCCGATCAACAAATTGTCCGACTAAAATTTGAGCAATTCGGTCCTAGAATCCCGCCGGTACAATAGCACCTTAAACAATCGAATCACATGGCATCTTCTTCAACTAACAATCAACAAGACTCTAACGATGCCGTCGTTCAAGATCAATTCAGTGATTGGACCCGTAGGCTTCGTATGCTCACTGGATTAGGTCTTCAAAATGATGAAGAACGTCGGGCTTTTCTCATATCACGATGTGAGAGCTGGCGAGATAATTTGATAGAAACAAGTGCGTTTATTTTCCTTTGACGATCTCTTTTTCCATGTGAGTTGATTATATTTCCCATGTTCATTTATCCATAGGTCCAGTAATCCGATTTATGCTACAACATATCTCTGTTATTCCTCCAAGACCAGGATCTCAATCTCAAAATAATCGACTTCCAATTCCAATCAGATGTGAACCTTGTGCACCAGTCTTGGCTGGTGGTCAATTTTCTCCTGCTGAAGGAGGTCAAATTCGATTATGCTCAGATAGACTTTCTTCCCGTCAACATGCTTCGGATGTTCTTACTCATGAACTTATACACGCTTGGGATGATCGTCATTTTGGTATAGATTGGTCTAACGCACGTCACATTGCCTGCACTGAAGTGAGCTACCATGTTTTCCTCTATCACTACCAGCAAAGGTATCAATGTACTAAACATATGATAAAATCTGGCCTTAGATTCGAGCAAATGCTCTTTCTGGTGATTGTCGTTGGACACGAGAACTTGATCGTCATATATGGTCCTTTGCAGCACAACGTCAGAATTGCGCACGAAGACGAGCAGCCTTATCACTTAGTCAACATTCCTCTTTACGTGAACGATTTGGGAATGATACAGAAGCTGCACGTCAGGCTGCTGATAGAGTAGTTGATGAAGTTTGGGAAAGTTGTTGGAATGATACTAGACCTTTTGATGAAATATATTGAACTCGATATGTGCATAAGTAAGCTGAGATCTTGCTTGAATCCGTACATCTATAATGAAATGATGTGAGGCTATTTCAACAATATTCATTACGTGCGCTAGCAGGCCAATCATGGGTGAAGTGCCGCCGAGAACTCCCACCAGGAGTCCAGGACGAAGAGGATTTGTGAGAAGAATTCCCGCTGAATCCAAAATATACCGATCAGGATTAGGTTTATCAAGTTTTGCTTACTTGCGTTCAGTTTATATCAATTCTTATTGAATGCAAACCTTCACATTGTCATTGATATCATTATTGGTGGTCCAAAGCCGATGTAAGTAATCTTGTCTTATTACATAGGATCTACTAGAATAGAACAAGATCTCAAAGAAATAGAACACTTTGGTCCCACACATGTTTAAAAGTTCCTAGAGAAGGAAGTCAAAAGAAGGGAACACTAGAGCACACTCCTATCCCTTTCCAAGGACCTGTGGTATATCTTTTGCCTAAAGGCTTCAAGCAGATATGTCGTATTCCTGAACCAGCCAGAATCCCTCAGAAATAAATCATTTCTCATCTTTCCTTCTCTTTTGATTGTCAATCAGATGTCTTCAAAATCTACTTCCAACCTTTGTTCTGCCAATCATACCTGTCAGAGCATTCATTCCATTGCCAAGGATGCATACGAAGCTTGGCCCGAGTTACAAGCTCAAGATAAATCTTAAGCTCATACCTAAGCTTACTCTGGTCGGCATTACTGTCAGTGAACGAAATTTGGCCTAGTTAGCCTCATCAAATTCATCGGCAAACATTGCCGAGGTTTGTGACAAGACAACCTGGCAATAGATAGTTTTACACTGAATATTGAGCAGTGTCAAAGTTTGAAAAGTACATTGCATCTTGCCGGAAAACTTTGACAGGGCGGAGAGTTGCGGTATCAGTCTTCCTCTGAGACTACCTGAGAGGATCTCTGAGACATACAGGGATAGTATAATTTTTTTCTCGGGTGGCGCCTGATTTGTAAGAGGGGCGTTTCTTTTTTCTCTCTGACCTTCTTGGACCTACCCAAGCCTGTACGAACGTCTTTTGTGCAAGTGATGGACCCAAGAAATTTGCTCTGGATTGCTTCAAATGAGCAATGGATCCATGTCTGTGTAGGTTCATGTAAGAGCCGCTTGTTAGATCTACTACGGTCCAATGATTGGACACTTAGGCGGCCGTCCAGAAATGATAAGGTGATCATCAATCTACCCTTTTTGAATCGGCCGTTCAGAAGCGATAACATGATGATTATCTTGGTTTTCAACCATACTATACTATGGTGAATCAGTCAAATTCATCAGTTTCAATCGCATCAGACTTTGAAGTGATGCGGAACACTTATACGACTTGATTCACTAATGCCTCAAGTCAGATCTGACTGCGTGTGCGTCGTAGAAGGTGATAGCTTCGATTTGGGTTTTTATCAGACCTGCGTATTCGATAGGATCGATCGGAACAAACAATAAACAAGAGGATGATGCGGCTCACTACATACGTCACCCTCATCGGCGTAGGTATGCTTGAAGCCATCTACGGTGTAAGGCTTATCCAGACGACTGATTTTTTTGACCATCTTCACATTGAAGTTTGATTTCATTTTTGCAAGTTATCAATATTAATCAAATTTCACTTACGAACAAATCCATGTTTATTTCTGGGAGTATAACCTTCTTTTAAGATCTCAATCACGGATTGAAATACAAACCAAGTAGGAATCTCTTGGCCCCTTTATAATAATTTCCTAACTTCAGTTATCCTGAAATATCTTTGATTTTGATTTCTTTTTTGATCTCATTGGTTTGTATTCATTTGTTCTCAAAATCGACATGGTCATTTTTGTAATGAAAAATTTTACGGGTGGAATCATCTTTGTTCCAAGGAGTTGGACAAGACCTGACAAGACCGAGCCATAGGAATGGATTTATAATACACTGTACGTATGAACCATACAGTCCTACGAGCGGCCACCAACCTGTGCGTTAAGTGTACAACAAGCCACATTATTTTTCTAAATTTTGGATAGTCTCAGAGATAGTCTCAGAGCGAGATAGTCTCAGAGGAAGACCGATACGGTTACGCTCCCTGACAGGGTGTGCAACTGACGAATGCTGAGAGAAACTGCAAAGCTGGTGCCTGGACCTAGCTGGACAGTGAACACATGGAATGACCGAGAACGTTGGCTTGGAATCCGAACAGAAATTTCTCTTCTTTGAAAGGGATTCTGAAGTGCGTGTTACTGTTTACATATGTATGCACTGTGCCGCAGCAGTGACGCTAAATATACGTGCTCATGAACTGTATTTGAAACTTGTTTACCTTTTGCCATCCACCCAATCTCATCCGCTCACGAACGATAAATAACCATCAAGAATCGATCGATTAGCTTGACTGAGTGAGTAAACTTATCAAGCTTGATGAAGGAAACGATCAAACCAACTTCAGATAACTTCAAATTGAGATAACTAATTCTCGATCGTCAAAACCGATACATATTTTCCAGCCAAACCTGAATTCAAATCGTTCGAACCATCAAAGACATACACTCCAACAAGACTTGACGGCGATATACGTACTCTTCAGGTCAGTTGACTGGCTGATCATCTCTAGCCGTTGTTTATCATTGGTTTCAAAAAAGTGAATATTACCCTCCAGGAGAAACTAGTTGACTGATATGCTTATGAATTGAAAATCTAATGGTGAATGTGAATGCAACAGCGATATATTAGATCAAGATCCGGCTTGAAAGATTAAATTGGAATTACTTCAGAGGTGAGCGCACTTTCCTCTGAGCATTTAATTTTAGGAATTGAGAAAACTGATGAATTATTCCAATTTTGTGCATATATTTCAAGTTTTTGCAATCAAGTCGATCTTGGACCACTAAATTACTTCCACCTCATCCATCAACGGAAAAAACAATCGACATTGGATCATTTTATATATTGACTTGACTGATTGTTATCTCTTTATTGACTACTTGTCATGTGAGTCATCCTTTTTTTAATCCTTCCACCTTGATCATCATTCAGTGTTTGTTTGAGTTGTCATCTTGTTTATACTTTCTCTGATATAAGAATGTGAGATGATTAGAGATATCATGCTGAACACTTTGAAAATAAGAAGTGCTTCGTCGAAATCTTGACTATCTCTAATCAATTCACTTTTCAATGACAAACATGAATAATTCCGAATCTTGTTTTCATCTTTCTTTTCTTTCATCATATGCTTTCCCTCTCCTCTCCCCGCTCACCCATCCACCCTCCTTCCTTCCCTTTCGCACCTTCATCTCCCATCGATCGACTACTGTCCATCCCCATGCGTTCCTTGGCTCAATCCAACCCATCAACTTCACTTCGCCTTTGATCCCTCATCAACTTCAACCTGGTCTCAAACTTCGCAATCTATCAACGTTAATCCTACTCGGCCAATCCTATCCTATCCATATCCCCATTCCCCTTCCTCAACCTGTTCCATACGTCGGTTTTCCTTTTTTTTCTCCATGATCTTGTACTCTCACGCACTTCTAGTCCTACCAGACCGAACAGCATTGACTGTACTGATTGACTCATCCTACTCAACTTCCCCTCCAATTCATCAACCTGGGTATCAACCTTTAACATCAACAAAACTAAACTCACTTCAACAACTCGAAATCAATTCACCGGTGTCTTTTAACCCTTGGCCAATTTGGCCGTGATCCTTTTGTTGGGTAATCTCATCTTGCTACGTGCTCAACTGTTAACTCGAATATTTTCTTGTTGCTTTTTGGTCCCGCCTACCCAAACTTTTCTCCTGTATTGCACATTCTGCCTGTGTGATACTGTGGAACCGCGTCTACGGGTTCAATTCAATTTGTGTTTTTGTCTTTACCCCACCACCTTTGCGAGTCAAAAAAAACAATCAAAATGTCCACCGCCCAACCTACTCACCACGAACCCGGTCATTCTAATCCTGATCACAGTAATCGCAATTCCCAGCCACGGAAACGCTCTCGTTCGCCTTCCGCTTCTGGTGGCGCGGGACCAAAGCGACTCAACCTGGAAAGTGGAGTTGAGGACACTGGCTCTGCTGGCACAGACTCTGCTGTAGGCCTTGGAGCCGCGGTAAGACCAGCTGTTGCCGGGTCGGGCCAAGCCGATGGTACGTTGACCTACTTTCACGATAATTTAAATTATCAATTTCCACTATTTCTATCCTTCCCCTACCCTCCCCAAATTCAGTCCTTTTTGACCAAAAAGGTAATTCAAGCCAGGGGGAAGCAGGGATGTTGACTTGTGCGATAGTACGCGCCCAACCTAGTGACAGCCGTTACCCAGCCGTACTTGCTTACTTGATGTTCAAATCTTTGGCATAGACAACCCTTTGACGCTCTTCATTTTTTCTCTCCCTTACTATCAAACCCTCTATCCCCATATTCCTCGCCCTCGCTCATAGGTGGTCATCGTAAAATGGATGCTAAAACGGAAGCCTCGAACGCTGATCACGCCCTGCAACCCACTGCCTCTAACGCTGAAGCGTCTAACGGTGTTGAAGCTCAGCTAAGCTCTCACAAGTCGGCTGGTGATCAACCCGATGTCGATGCAAACCTCCATCCTTTGCCCCTCGATCACAACGAAGCTCAAGCAATTGCCCATCAACAAGCTGTCCAACAACAACAACAACAACAGCTTCATCAACAGCAAACTCAGCCTAACCCCGTGACAGCTACTCAAACGATCCAAATGCGTGCATTGATTGTTACACAAGACGCTAGCATCATCATTGGCAAAGGTGGTCGGTAAGTAGCAGTTGCGATTACATTCTCGCCATCATATATGGTGGCCACATCAGAAGTCTGCGAACCTGCTCTTACCTTGAGTGATTCACCTTTTTCGCTACCCTCTAGTCACATTAATGAGATCCGAGAGAAATCGGGCGCACGGGCAACTATATCTGAAGCTGTACCAGGAAACGCCGAACGTATTTTGAGTGTCGGTGGTCCACTCGACGCGGTTTCAAAAGCATTCGGTCTGATTGTGCGACGCATCAACGATGAGCCATTCGACGTTCCTTCGGTGCCGGGCTCGCGTGCAGTAACCATTCGATTTGTGGTACCGAATTCGCGTATGGGATCAGTCATTGGCAAGGCAGGAAGTAAAATCAAAGAGATTCAAGACATGAGTGGAGCTCGTGTACAAGCATCAGAAGCGATGCTACCTGGCAGCACTGAACGCGTCCTATCTGTCTCTGGCGTGGCAGACGCCGTTCACATCGCGGTCTATTATGTTGGAATGATCTTGGTGGAGAATCAGGACCGCATGCCTGCCAACACAACTTATCGACCGGGTCACGCAACCGGACAGGTCAATTCCTTGGGCGGTGGTCGTGGTCCCATGGGCGGTGGAGCAGTTGGCCCGGCCGGCGGACCTGCTTACTATGGTCATCCGCCTCAAGGTGGCCATCCGCTTCACGGACTTCACGGACTTCACGGTCATCCTCACGCTCACCCCCACGCTCACCCTCACCCTCATCCCCACCCTCATCCTCATCCTCATAGTGCCGGCGGGTATCCTAGTAGTGCTCACCAACCCGGAAGTCAAACCCAACAGATATATATCCCCAACGAACTTGTAGGAGCCGTCATTGGTAAAGGAGGACAGAAGATTAATGAGATCAGGCAAGCTAGTGCGACACACATCAAAATTATGGAACCAGGAGAGGGTGGACAGGCTGCGAGCACCAATGAACGTGTCAGTATCTCGAACGTTTTGTTTGATTCAGTCTCCTCGGTCTGTCGCTGACGTTCTCTTCCGTTTACACAGCTCGTCACTATCACGGGTCAACCCCTACAGATCCAGATGGCTGTGCAACTGTTATATCAGCGGTTAGAAGCCGAAAAACAAAAACGTTAGTGGCATTTAATTGAATCCTGTAACGTTTCCTCTCCGAAGGTGCTAATTCCTTCAATTTCCCGACCCAATCTTTTGATCTAATAATAACAGAAGCTCAACCGATGGGTGGAATGTAATTATCATGTTTTTAAATAATGGGTCCTTTAGAATATAAAAAATCACAATGAATGCTACTTTTTTTCTACTTTGTTACCTGAGTTTTATTATACTACTTGCTCTTCTTTCAACCCATTACAAGGCAGGATATGTGGACGTATGAAATGAAATGCAAGATGAAATCAATCTGATGTGTTGTCAATGGTTCATTCGTTTTGTCTTTACATGATCGTGATGCCCAAACGGACCTGATGAGCAAATTCAAAAACAATGACAAATGAACTCCACTCGCATTTGTCTATATTTCTTCTGCTTCTCACAATTTCCACTGTAGATGTTGTCGCAGTTGGTGCCGGAGAAAATTTTCTCAACGAACTATCCTAGCCAAAAGACCATTGATGGACTGGAAAAAGGCAACCATGTAGGCATTTATTTGCCATGATCATTGCTGAGTCTCAGCCATCAAAACTGTAAAAATCAGTTTACACGACTAGGAGTGACCATGGTTGGTGACAGCAAGAACCACATAATTGAGTATTTTTTCAAAAGTTGTTCCACAAGTCACAAAAGTCATTTACAAAACAAAGCAAGATAGATTTGAGGCCGTCTTGTTGATGGTTATCCAAAATTACCCACAGCGGAACAAATTCCAAAAGTCTGTTTTTTTTAACTTTTATAAGACTGATGAAGATGGGTTCTTTGTTGTTGTAATTACAAAATACCCAGTCCGTGGTTTCATGCTTCTTGCTATCACCAACCATACACTTGCGCTTCATAGACCTTACTCTGCCTTATGATCAGCGCTCATCCCCTTCTCAACACTAGATGATCGCGGCAAGTTATGGGTCAGGAAAAAAGACCTTTCACTGTGTAAGATGAGCTTCTCAAAGAGAGATCAAGATTGATCAAATGGTTTCCGTTGAATCAATCGAAATTCTAAACTTTCATATCTCACAAGAAAATATAACTTCAAATCAAATTAAAAAGATTTCTTCAAATAGTATGTTACTAAACTGATGACCAAGAAAAATAATATATATATATGTATGTGTAATGCAGTATAGGTAAAATAATCTATCAGGAAACAAAATTCCAAGAATTAATCAAGTACCAAAAAGCAAAGAGAAGAAAATCAACAAATATACTAATTACACATTGTCAAAAAAAACTAATTCATCTCATACTTTATAATCATTTTACATCTTGAAACCAAAAAAAAAAGAAAACCGAAGTAAAAAAAACTTGATTACAGACATTTAGATAACAATATATATATATATATATGAAGAGAAGTGATATGAATCAAGAAGAAAACAAAATTAAATGCCCAAATTGGATTTCTTTTTTCCTACAGAATAAGAATTCTAAAACCAAAACCAAGAAGAAAAAGACGAAGACGATTGAAATTAAATAAGATTTTATGTTTCATTTTTCAGACAATGATTTTCATCTTTTCCTAACGTTTTGAATAATCGTACGTCTTCTTTCCATAGGTCTACTTGGAGGTTGATCACGAGAAGGTTTACGAGTCCAAGGAGTATGAGGTGTAGGATTCAATGAATGATTCGATGGTGGTGGATGATGTTGTGAATATGGTTGTTGTTGTTGTAAACCCAAAGATTCAGATTGTTGAAGTCTTGCATGTTTTTCACACCAAGGTAAAAAATTTATCACAAAATGAAATTCTTCTAAACTAATCTTACAACCCGGTTTAGAACACATAAAATGTTCTGGATGATAAAGTCTTTTTCGTTGAACACTTGAACTTGATTTACTAAAACTTGATGCTCCATCTGATACAGATCTACTGCCGCTGGTTTCTGATGATTCTAATGATAATGAAATACATGGACCTTCGATACCTCTTTGACAAGACTCATTTGCACAAATCGTTCCAGCAAATCGATGATAATGTCGAGCACACTAATCAATCCCCAATTCCAACCATAAAATCAGTCAAACTAAACTTTTGTGAAATTGAGAAAAAGAAAATCTTACCACTGGTTTTCTTTCCCAAACATAAAACTCTCCATCTGGAAATTTAGCCGAACATTGAAAACAATTAAAACATTCAGGATGATATTTTCCTAAAACCTTTCCAACTCGATCAGTCACAGCTCTACGTTCGATCGGTCTATCACATTTTCTACACTTAGGTAAATATAATTCAGCATAACAAGTTTGACAGAATAGCGATTTAGCCGTTCCATTTGGATCGATAGATGATGATCTGATTTTAGCTGTACGTGAATCCGTTCGTTTTCCACAATGTTGACATCTATCATCTCCTGTTGCTTTGTTTGTAAATAAAGCTCTGGCTGGTGGTGGTGAGGGTGGATGATCAAAACCTAATTGTGAAATCGAGTCTGATGGTCGGATTCCAGGTGAGTCTGGTACATTAGGTAGATTGTTGGCTGAGTTATTCCTAAGATGAACACGTGGTGTCACTGTGTGATAGAACACAAAAAGAGCAAAATGAGTTCCAAATTCATGAAATCAAAATATTCAAGACTCCAGAAAACTTACTATCAGGATCATGCGCGTCAAACATGGCATCTGACTCAGTCGCACTACGCTTGTGTGGGGATTTGACAGCTGGACTCGATGTTGTTCTAGGAGGTGTAGATTTTTTCTTTTCCTTCAATTGATAAGTTGATAACTCCGCCTTTCGAGTCATCTCATTCATCAGATCACCCATAAGATCTTCAAGACCATCTGAAGGTTTCTGATTAGGTTTACGTGAAGATTTACTACGTGATTTAGGAGTTTCATATACTTTGAATGAAGGATTATCTTTTTCTTCATCAGAATCAATGAATGCTTCACTTGCTAAAAGTCTATCGAGACCAGCAGAAGCAGATTGTGAAGAAGGTAGTTTTCGCAGTGGAGGTGGTTTAGGATCTCGTCGAGCTTCACTACCTGAGCGCTGTCTTGTGCGGTCGTCGAATGGCATCGAAGTAGAGCTTGGAAGAGGTCGGTCTTTACGAAGCTGAGAACGTTGTAATGAAGCAAACCCAATCTTTTCTGAAGGTGATATTTCGGGTGAAGTAGGAGGCGTGATGACTTTTTTCGACTTGGATTTCGAGGTTTGGGCAGACTCGATGGAAACGTTTGAAGGCCTTGATGAAGAACCTGATTGACTGGTGGTATCAATGGGAGATCTTCGAGGTTCTTCCCATTTTTTAATTGTGATTGGTTTGGTCTTTGTTGTTGGCGTGGTGGTGGTGGTGATTGGAAGGCTATCCTTATTCATAGGAACAAGTTGAGCATATTTTTCCAAAAAAGGAATACGCGAACGTCCTACTGGATTACTTGGGCCAGATGACTCTGAGTTAAGGATTGAAGAGCCTGAAGATGATAGTCGATGGACTCGTGGAGTACGCTGAGAAGTACGAGAAATAGGTCGAGGAGGTGACTTTTCAGGAGTTGGAGGAAGGGTAGGTGGGGGAGAAGGAGCCGTCTCGGCTGAAGGCTTCATGAAGGAAGAGAAGAGTGACTGTACCAATGAAGGCTGAGTGGCGGGTGGAGGAGAAGATTCAGGTGTTGGTTCTGATTTAGGTGGTGAAGGTGGTGCCTCAACTTTTGGTGCGGAAATGATTTTTGAAATTGAAGATTGAGGGATGTCTAAATGGCAATTTATTAGGAAAACCAATCAGTTAGCACGACCGTCAATCAAATCACTTGATTGTAGAAACCTGGATATGATCAATATATAACTCCTCTAATTGAAGACATTTATATCAAGGTCTATGACCGTGCTGAACGACAAAGTCATCAACCACAAGTGGCTTCCTAGGTGATTTGAAGTCATTACAGTGCTCTTGATTTGTTGATATAGTTCGTCTGTGCTTGTGTTGAATATATAGCTATGAAAGCTCATATATAGTGGCTGTCGACTGAGACTCATGCCAGAGTAGCCACCTAGCCAAGAAAGAGGAGAAAGAACGAGAAAGATCTTGGCTCACGTTTGGATTCATGTTTCTTCTGTTGGGGGGAAGAGGGTCTGGCCGGTGCTGGGACTGGTTTTGATGCTGGCGCTGGTATTGATGCTCGTATTGATGCTGGTGCTGGTGCTGGTGCTGGTGCTGGTGCTGGTGCTGGTGGAGTTGAACTTGGAAGTTTCGAGACTGGCTTTGGTGAACAAACATGTTCACCAAGTTCCAAGAGTGGTACATCTCCACCACAATCGCTACATTTGATAACTGCACCCACGCTAGCAGAGACCGGTCTTTCTTCTGATTTTGGAGGTAATAAGTTGGAACCGGTCTCATTCTTAGAATCAGCTTCTGAAGGTTTTGAATCTGAAGTGTTTGAAGTAGTAGGCTCAGGTGTTGCAGTACTTCCTCCAAACCCAAAGGTAGCAAGAGAAGCAATAGTAGGAGTAGTAAAGAAAGCGAGGGCCATGGGATGATTGGTTGATGTAAGATTCAATTTCTCAGATGCTTGGGTCGTGCTTGGGTTCAGTCCAAAATCAATGAAGTTGATTGATAGTTGTAAAATCCAGTTTTTGAAATCTTCTTCAATGGGATTCTAGGATGATCCGAGGTCGGTGGTGTTGGGTATCAGTGAACTGGAAAGATCAAGATGATATAAGATCTCATGATGACTAGTCACATCAAGAAAGAAATAAGGAAAAATTGAATGTAAAATGTTGGGGTTGGAATATGTTTTTTAGCGGGATGGGATAAAATTGAAAAAAGGGTAACGAAAGAAACAAGGACAACAGGAACAATGGTGATGGAATCGAGTCAAGATCAAAAGAAGAAGAGAAAAAAAAAGTTCTACATACCATCTATGTCCAACAAGGCATAGAATTGAATTCTCGAGGATTAGAAGTTACAATGGATACCAAGACTTCGTTTCTGTTACCGACCGGACCACGAAGGTATGGTAATATACAGGATCCTTATCGAAGTGGTTGGTGACCAGAAGTTTTGATTCGAGGAAATACTCAAAGGGTATCGATTGAGTTAAGGATTGAGCGCATATATCCAGCTCGATTCGCTTTTGTGTGGATGAGTGAATTGAAACTCGGAGAAAAAAAAGAAAGAAAGAAAGAAAGAAAAAAGAACAAAGGAGAACGTGTTAGAGTGAATGAGATTGAGAGAGACAGAGAATTGATCATCTTGGCTACCGATACCACGCCCACCATCGTCACATGGAAAAAAGAACAAGAAAAAGAAGAACAAGAAAAAAAAGCATGTTGTTTTCAAACAATGGCAACCATGAACTCGGCATTCATACCAAACCTCTTATGGATATTTTTAAGGGTCTTTTTCTTCAATTCTTCAGGGACCATTCCAGCTTACAGCTTCAAAAGAAGAAAATATGTAAGAATGAGTCAGGATCTTGAAGATGATGGTTACATCAAATCTCCTGTTGGATCCTTGAACAGGCTCTTGCGATGGTTTTGGGTTGAGTTAAGTGAACTGCAATCGATCCATTTCATAACACCACAAATGAAATCGATATCTTTCAAAGTTTGATGATGGCACTTGTGTTGGACTTGCATGTGAGCTCAATCTACTTGCACAAATGCGAGAACGTCGCGATACACAGAGCAATTGAAGACCGCCAACCAAAACCAGCAGCGATGGTACGGCTTCCCCACAATTATTCTGTGAGACACAGAGAAATCTTTGAGAAACAAAATTCCTTTGAAGGTAATTGAGACGCTATTGACCAGCTCACAAGCACTTTGAAAAGTAAAAAAGCCTGGTCAACTTGGTTCAAGCTGAGGTTCAAAACCAACCAGATAATTCAAACTCTTTAAATCTGATGCCTTGGTCTTCGAACCTTGATTGGTTGTTTATGAACCATTTCCAAACCCCCGCCTGCCAACACTCATGACTCAAGACGTATGGAATTGGATTTTTTGTTACAAACACTTTCAATCAGAAGAGAATTGTACTTTGAATCTTGATGAAAAATATATAAAAGTGATCAGTTGATTTTGTGAACCGAGTGATTGGGAAAAGCTCTCATGTTCAGGAGAGAATGGATGTGTCATACTATCAGTGTCCAAAATCTGATGTAACAAAAGTATGATTCAATCTGGCAAAATGTGCAAGTTTGCAAGGCTCTAAACCCTTCAAACATTTCAACAAAGATAAAGATATCAACTGATATTCTCTCATGATGAAACACATTGGATCTCATTTCATTCCAACTCTCAACCACTTCTTCTGTCCATAAAAGAACAATGAAGAAAAATTTCAATATGGTAAATTGAGCAAAGATCTTCTATATATTGAACCTAAATTATAAAAGTGGAAAAAAACTAAATCACAAGACGAAAAGAAAAAAAAAGAAAAAAGTTTACATTTTTCAAAAGAAAAAGAAGGTCCATTTGAAAAAGAAGAGAAAAAGAAGCCAAAAGAAAAAAAAAAGAAATGATGCAATAAGAAAAAAAAGAAAAAAGGAAAATGCTAACCGATATTAAAAGTAAAAAAAAGGAGTTTATATCAGAAGAAGGATGTAGAAAAAAAAACCAAATCAATTTTTTTGAATGATTCTTAAACCTTTTGTTAACCGTTAACCCTCAGTTGATAATTATCCTAAGAAAATTTTTTAGAACAAAATACAAGAGAGGAATTAAATTCAAACAAACAAATAAATACAATCCAAATCCAATTCCAAAAAAAAAATCAAATCAAATCAAATTCAAAGAGATACAAGCTAGAGTAAAGCAAAAAAAAGAGAGAAAAAAAAAATCAAGGAAAAGAAAAAGAGAAGAACAAGTTATACACTCCTTTGAGCTTTATTAGTAGGAATCGTTGAATTCGAATTTGAATTATTACTAGAACTCGAATTAGAAGTAGCAGGTGGTCCACCTAATCCTCCAGGACCTCCAATCGTTCCATTTTTTATCAAAACATAAACTGTGATTCCAGCAGCTAAAGCCACTATTATCAAAAAAAAAAACATCATCATCAATGAGAGATGAAGTGGAAGTGATGAGAAAGGTGGGATCTACTTACGGAGAATGACAACTAGAAGGATACAACAACATTTACGTTTTGAACGAGCACCTTTGGCTGAGACTACAGCTGTTTTAAGTTCGGTAGTTCTGTTATATAAACCATCAAGAAATCAGAAGTTTGAAATGACTGGATTGGTGGAGTCTAGATCAGAATACTTACGCTGCTTCTACATCTTGATTGATCACTTCTGCTTGTTTTTCAATATGTTGAACTGCTACATCTTGTTCTTCTACCATGCTAGCCATCTGATAGAGTAGAGATATGATGTCAGGACACCTTAGTGATCAGTCTTTGCTAGGGTAGTGAAACAAGACATACATCGTTGAAGAGTTGAGCAAGTTCTGTGATAGTTTGTTCGATTCGTCTCATATCTTCTGCTCTTGATTGAACTTCTTTCAATGCATTCCGAGCAGATCCCATTCGATTAGAACTAACAAGCTAAATCATAAAGGATTATTATTTGATATTGTAACTTAAGAATAGATGTTAGTGATCAAGACTTACAGCTTGTTGAAAGACTGCACCTCCTCCATTGGCTTCATCTTCGACTGCCATTCTCACTTCTTCATCTGTTGCATTAGGTTTAACGATCCGAACCTGACGTTCGACTCTAGCCTTAATAGCTCTTCTACTATTCTGTTCGACTTCAGCATACCGTTGAACAGTTTCGACAAACCGTTTTTTCAATCCAGCTAATTGTTGAGTTCTAACATTTAAATTTTGTTCTGGATCACCTCTTTGTCTTAGTAAAGAATGATCAGCTTCATAAGATTGAATTTGAGATTTAATAGATTGAATGAGAGAACGGATTTCATCAGATAATTCAGCTGATTCGACTTGAGCTGCATTTCGATCTTCAGGTGCAGTTGAATCTAATCCTCTTCGATTCAAATCTCCAACCGAATCAATCATAAATTGTAATTCTTTTAAATCAGTTTGAAGTGATGCAATCGATTCAAAAAAATCTTCTGTTCCTGAAACCTCTCTGGGTCCATCTTGATGTTTAAAACTTCGAATCGCTCCCATTTCCATTGGTGGTTGATCTTCAAACGGATCTCGACCTCTCATCCGACGTCCTCCTGCTGGTGCTCTACTATAATCTTTTTCGTCTTCAAAAGACTGGGGTGATAAACGTCGTTGAGGATTACGTGGAGCTTGACGAGTACTAGGGTAAGAAGGTGGTGAAGGTGAGTTTCTGTATGTAATGTAGGTATGTATGATGATTTGGAGGAAAGAAGAATTAGAAATTGATTGGATGTTAGTTTTAATGAAATTTAATCAATAGATTTTTAAAGAATGGACCGGACCCGTAATTGTTGTTGTTATAGGAATCGTATGTGTCACCAGCACCACCTGTCTGGAAGAAAAAAAAAGTCAAAAAAAAAGTTTAAGATTCAATTGAATTAGTAGATAGTTGTTTTAAGAAAGAAAAAAAGGAACTTACTCGCATGCCAGCTAATCTATCACGAGCCATGATGATGAGTTAAAAAGAAGAGGATGAGAAGTTGGAATGAGTTACAATGAGAGAAAATGATGAAGAGTAGATATGTTGTATTGGTCTGTCCAGCAGTGAAGAGAATTGAATTGAATTGATTTGATTCCTGATTGAGTGAATGAGTTTTGTTAGTTTGATGAAGTGGTGAGAATAAGAATCAGGATGAGGATGAGAATGAGAATGAAAAGTTTTCGATGAGAAAGAATAATAATGAAAAAATGTAAAACTACAAAACAACAACAACAACAACAAGTCGAAAATTCAATTTAGTTTTACAATATTTCAGACTAAGACTAGACTGAAATCCAATTTGGATAATTATAACCAAGACTCAGTCACACTCACACTCATAGAAAGTTTACTAAAATTTACTCAATTCTTCATTCAAACTTGGATTCAGCAAAGTCGACAAAAATTGACTACCTATAACATGATATAGAAGCTTCTTATTTCACCTAACACACCCTAACTTGATCAAACGAGATCTTTTGTTTCAATGATACACAATGTCAGAACGGCTCTACACTGATGAACCTTGGGAATGGATTAAAACATCAATGAGCGCAGTCTGAGCGACATTGTTGATTCTGATCTTGACATGCCCATTCCTTGTGTGCTAGCCATGAATTCCAATGGCTAAAATATCCACAATGAGAGATAACCAGGCTTTGTTTAGTTCTAACTGAGAGTGATCATGAGTGATCTGATCTGATCTGATCATCATCATTTCGTACTACTACCTATGAAAAGATGAATACAAATTCAAACAAAGAGTAAGCCCACTCCACCATGCAATCAGACCAAAAGAACTTATCTTGGTACGCCTCTGAGTCTGGGGAAAAGCACAAAACAATCTGCCAGATGAATATCACCTGATCAATTAGGCAGGGCATAGGTAAGAATATCTTTTTCTGAAGACTGAGATGATAGATTACAAAGCTACAACTTTCATCAAATCAATAAATCATGATGATCAATTAATTAAATCAAGAATTCCTACTTGACAGATTTCTTGACCCAAAGAAATGGGGATCTCGTTATCAATGTTTCCCTATCCAAATGCTTCAAGATGAATCACATTTAATTCCAACAAATGCTCATCAAAACCCCGGGCCCAGCAAAAGTTTTAAAGATCCAATTCCAATTCCCCAAAAAAACCCAGTTTGATCATTCTCTTGTACTATTTCAGGATCCAGCTAGCTCATTCCTACACAAGTCAAACATTTCAATCTGATTCTTTTTTGCATTGGTATATATCTATTATAAACAAGCCTTAATGATCACTTTTTTTTATAATTTTTTTTAATTAAAAATAGAAGATTTCCAACTCCTATCCACAGATACAACAGGTCGTACAACCAGAAGCTTATGACTAGGCTGATCCATACCAGAGCCAATCACTTCCGTACCAGCACCCGTACCAGTCTCATAAGCTTCAGCTTGACGATCTTCCAACTCTTTGATTGCTGACTCTCTTACATCCCATACGATTTGAATGTTTTGAATTAATTCGGTTTGAAGATTATCAAGTTGAGTTTGAAGTGAATGAGCAATTCTATGAAGTCTTTCTGATGAAGCTTTTGCTACCTTATCTGAGCTTTGAGCATTACGTTGGATATATGAGATTAGTTGGACTAATGCTGGAAGTAAGGCTTTGACTTGATCTACGAATCATAAACATTAACATTCATCAATACTCAAACCTCCTTCATGATTGGTAATTTGAAACATATAATCTCAAATTAAAACTTACTTTGTAAAGATATAAGTTTCTCTAATGCCGTTTTTGATAATAAATTCAACAAATATTCTTCTTCATAAATACTTCCTTTCTTACCAGCTGCTTTCTTCTTTTCTTCTTTTTTACGTAACTTTCCACTTCGTCTAAACCCATCATTTCAATCAAGAAAAGTTCAAATAAGTGTCATCTTTACAAAATTATATTGTCTGCTTTTGTCTTAGATTCATCTCTTTCTTCTTTTTCACTTACGCTGAAGATCGTCCAGATCGCATCGTATAGGTAGAATGATGAGATGGTGCAATCCCACGAGTGTATCTAGAATAATCGGTTCTAAAGACTGTAGTTGCTTCTGTCATGGCATCAATCCCATCAAAGACCTCACCAGTCTCCTTATCTCGAGTCAAATAAAAGGCATCTATCACATTGAAAGAAAATGACCACATCAGCAGTGTAAACGAAACCAAAGTGATGCTTTGAAAATCACAACGCCACCTACCAGGTTCCGCCTCAGCCGCCAATTTAAGTTCTGCTAACCGATCCACCTGTTTCTGTGTGTTCTGTTGAGTTTCCTCAATCTCTTCAACTAGTAATTCAACATATTCCTCAAGGCTCGGTTGAACAAGTTCTATGAGTAATTCTGGTCTCGAATACCGAAGGGCCTGATATTCTCATAAAACTAAAGTTAGGACTTCATACTTTTGCATCAAGATATCAAATCAATCAAACTCAACTTGTCTGAGCGCTTCAGAATACGCTCTTCCATCACACAGCATCGTAACCCCACCTTTGACATCTCCTGCATAATCAAACAGGACAGTAGCTGATTCAAGATGCCGACCCGACTTCTCAAGCCGCTCTGCATCCCGATCAAAATTCACCATAAGCCTTCAAAATCTCACTCCAATATGTCACCGAGATCACTCACGAGCCATATCAAGGACAATCGGCTCACTAGCCATTCCGTCATTCCCGATTTCGACCGGTCGACCACATATCGATAAGAGAGAGAAAAGCTCTTGCCAAGCTTCCGCTTGTCGAAATGCTTCTGACGCTTTGTCAATCTTCTCCGCAAGTGTGTACACTATAAAGTTCACAAATTCTTCGCATCAACTCTCAATTCAGCTACTAACTGGGGGGCACTGTTTGCTTACCTAGCCCAGCCTCCATGTACTTTTGATTTTCCATAAACCAATCACCTTGTAGGTCTCGTAAAGCCTAAAGAAACATTCTTCAGAACCTTGATGACCAAAAAGAATCTATCAAACTCACTATGACTTTAACAGGCTGTGTTGAAACTTCTTTCAAAGCTTCTTCATACAAAGCATGTCTCTCAGTGTAATTCAAAATCACATCAAACTTTTCTTCCTGTGCAGCACATAAATGTTGGATTGCAGATCGATGATTACCCAAATAATCGTCAATCTTGAATTTCCTCATCTCTGGGTCAAGGACCCTTAGACTTTGTAAAAATGGTAGATACTCTTTCGGATCCTTTGAAGAGAATTAGAGATCTTCATCAGCATGACGTCAGATATACAAAATCTCAAAAAACAAACTGCACCTTTTGAGAATGTTGAGCAATCAGGACTACCAAAGAAAGATCGTACATTGATAAAGCTACTTTATATAGCTCATTAGCATCACTCAAGAATATAATGTATTTAATTGCGTCATCGACCTTTTCAGGATTTTCGACTGAAGGAAGTATCTCATCTCAGAAGATATCTGTGACATATGATTTCATGAGACAAACTTTGAGCTTACGTTTAATCTCGGACAACAAATTCAACGCGGAACGATAATCAGCAGGTTTTTTACAAACCAGTGCTGTTAAGATACTGTTGATGTACTCCAGCTTGTTTGATTTCTGACTGATCGCATCCGCAATCAATGTACAGATCACATTCACTTTGTTATCACCAAGAAGCCTGAAATCGTAAGTGAGTTAAACAAAAGATCAATTTCAGATAAAAAAAGAACAACGAAGTTGAAGGGACAAACCTTTTCTTATTCTCTGAGCTCACATCCACATTTGATTTCCTCCATCTCTTCGTAATAGGATATACTTGTTCAGTCACATCAATATTCTTTAAACTACTCAAGAACAGATTAATATGATCCACATCAATCACTTGTTCCACAAAATCTTTTGCACCATGATTCATAAACTTTTGAAAATCAAAATCCACCAATAAATTAAAATCAATCTTATGTTTTCTACATTCGATAAACGCATCTAACCATCTATCTTCAATCAACAGATCCATACAGATCCGTCGTAGGACCATAGGTCTTGGAAAGATGGTTTCCAAATTCCCTCGAGGCATCTGTAAGATGAGTTTCATTGAACTCGGTCTACTTGTTACAATCCGAGACCCACGCTCTACAGCTCTTGAAGCGTCTTTAAGATGAATAATCTCCAGCTCAGAGTTCTGTCTTGGATCTGTAGATGTTAAGTCGCCTGAATTCGAAAACTTGGCACATAAGTCAAGGGTATCTAGAAACTTGATTTGATGAGAAAAAGTGGCATAGATGAGGTAATTTGAATCGCAAGTGAATGAAGAACAGTCGTTTGCTATCATATGACTTCCCACATAAAGTTTTGCTGTGTGACTGAGACCAATGGGCAAGAAGGCTTCATGAGATGGATCGGCCCACAAGTGTTCAAAGGTCGAACAAAACTCGGGAAATCGGTGCTGGGTTGTCTCGATTCCAAAGTCCATACTCGGTTCAGCAGGATTTGAACAAACTGGATGCATATCAACAATGAGCTTGATGAATGTAAACTACTTCATAAATTATGATGCCTCACCTTTCACTACATTACCGGTATCAGTCTGAATGAGGGCTATATCAGCCACACTGGAGCCTGATAGCTTCCACCATCGTTCGGAATGAGAGGGTCGCAATGTACATTGGTCGCCCAGCTTGTTGGCCTCGGAGCCAGAATCGTCTTGCTCATTCAAAGCAAGTTTTTGTATATGAAGGCCATCTCGAGCTTTCATAGTTGTCTGTTCTATTTCGGTGAACAGGGCAATAATGACGACGCAGGACTTGCCTTCGATTGATGCAGCTTTTGACATACATACTTGACGGTAAGTGATTGGATTTGATGTGGAATTTTCTAACATGAATGTAAATAACTTGGTTGGTGTAGGTAAACGGAAATGAGGTTTTGCTTCCTGACTGCAAGTTAGATCCCAACGGTAACATGTTACCTCGCCATTCGGAAGGATAGTAGCAAGTCCAGGGAATGTAGCGCTGAATGACATGTGACTCGGAAGGCGCGGTAAGCAGGTTTTCACAAGATCGGGTGATATAGTTGAGATTTGTAAAGATGACATGGGTGGTGGAACCACTTGGTATCGAAAAGGAGACAAAAGTAGTTGGTCTATACGTCCATTCATTCACCAAAGCAAGTCAGCAAGAGAAGTCATTGCGCAAGAAAACGCTGCGAGGGATTTTGCTTACATCCATCAATGACAGCAACAGACCCAGTATCTCGAGGGATTGGAGTACGATCTGAGAAGACTTCCCAAGAAAACTGTCGTAATTCCATGTGACCTGGATATACAGACAGAAAATTCAGCCACCTGCTAGGTAACCACAAATCACCAATTAAACTTACTCGCGGTACCAAGGTATAGATGAAGAGGTTTTTCAGGATGCCACATTATGAAATTGAGGATACCTTGTGGATGCAGGTCAGACTGGATCTCTGACTTTAGATACCAATGATAATTGTTTCTCGTCCAGAGTTGAACTGCCGGAGGAATTAAACAGATCAATACGACATCTGTGCAGGTTTCTCAAGATAAAAAGTAAAAAAATAATACTGTAAACCTACCTGATCGTCGAGGAGTTGAGACAGGACTAGAGGTATCATCTGTGATCATTTTCTCCAGGCCGATAGCAAGAACAGTAGAATCAGAATTCCAGGCCAAAGCGAAAACTCTTTGGACACGATCTTCTTCCTTGAGAGAAAACCCATAACGTTGCAATCCATTACGTTCAAAGAAGATAATATCAACTTTATCGGTGGTCGGATTGTAAACAGATGAAGCAATAATTGAACCTTCCGGTCGCCAGGCTATGGGTCCATGTAATAAAAGTGGATTAATCCGAGTAGAAGTTGAAGATAATGAAGCTGTTCTAGAATAAACTTTGATAGAACGATGTTGACCAGTCTTTTGAGCGTTTGTAGGACAAGCCACCGCAAAGAAGGCTCCATCACCTCTCCATGTGATTTCGTAGAAATCTTGACCTAAATCTCTTGGAGCTCGAGTCTCTTGTTCTTCAATGGCGCTTTGCGCTTGTGCAGCTGCTTTACCAAGCGATCCGTGAAACTGAGTTGATTTTGCTCCCCAGCCCACATTCACTGGTTCATCTGATAATTTCAAAGAAAGTATTCATATATCAATACAAGATAATCATAGGTAAGACCAAGATAGGTTTGCATAAATGATACCCCATGCTCACTTACCACTTCCAAATTGAGCGAAATCGACTTCATGTTCAGATAGTACATCGAATGATTTGGTCAAAAGAATCAACTTATGAGAACCGGTAATGACCACCAGAAGTTCATCATCAGGACTCCAAGAAGCACAAAGGATTCCATCTTCAAAAGCACCGACCCCGTCGAACTAGTTAATGTTTTCAGATCAAGTGAACAGACGCGGTGAATCAGCTCAACCCGAGAAAACGTAAAGGTAGTGTGAAGTCATTCGTTTGCAAACTTGTAAAGGGTCTTGAGTTTCTTCCATTGATGGAATCGGACATAATGAGATTTGTCCATCGGCGGTCACCAAGCATAGTTGATCGGATTCCAAAAGGACTTTTAAGCTAATGATAAATCGCTCAGCATTCCGTGACGAGTCTTGATTCGCGCTTTCTGGAGGAAGATCGCTTGTGAATTGAGCTAGTAAAGTCGGCACAACCTGAGATTCGACATGATCGATGGTGAGTCAGTTACTTCCGACTTGCAAAGTCTTATGATCACTGACCCGATTGAGATGATTCAAATCTACGCCAAAGACGGATACTGCCGATGTAAGCGGATCAACTGTTCCAATGAAGATATTATCATTATCGGGATGAAGAGCGATGATACGTGATTCGTTAAGACCAAAGATTGGTTGAACTGATAAATTGAGTAGAGATAACATTTTTATAAATTCTTTTGGATGAAAATCAGTTTCAAAAAATTACCAAAATTTAAATTCAAAAGGCTGTCACGTCGGATTTAACGGAATTCTTAACATAAGGGTTTTCATTCCAAGTTCAACAATAACATCGAACTCATGACTTTGGCTCTCAGCTCTCCTTTCCTCAACTGTTCTATTTACCATGTAGTCCTTCTTTGAAGACCTTGACATGATGATAATAATTAGATTATCGAATATCAAATTCCGCAAGTCTCTCTTTCCGGGATCCAGCTCTTTTAGATTTCATTGATTTCTGCACTTCCGACAAAACTCAAGGGTGCACCGAAACCACCCAGACTGATCTATCAGGGCGCGCCTATATCAACCCGATTCTCATACTTGATTTGTGATCCAAAGGGTCAAATCATCAAGTAGTGCCCAAGCTTGAAAGCGAAGTGTATGATAAAGGATGAATATATGACCATCTAGATTGTTGAGACGTTTGAAGTGATCCATTTAGTCTCCTACAGTAGAGTCATCTTCGCTACCCAAATCAAAATGTTCTGGTCAAGCGGGTAAATCAGAAAAGTTTCATCTTAGCTTCAGACCCAAACCGATAATCTGGTGTTTGAAGTCTAAGTGGGTCATGTGGAATCAAGATTACCTTGATCACTTCTTTCTTCACTGATCCTTCATTCACTTCTTCTCCAAATTCATTATATTTCACTATTCTCGAATCCTTCATTCCTTCAACACCTAAACGAAAAAAAACAAAGAAGATGAAGTCATCAAGGTCAACCAACAGACCTCGATGGACAACCATTCTCACCACCCTACCACTCTATCTCTCTTTATTTTCTCAAACCTTTACTCTACGGAATCCCAAAGATTCGATACCTAAGTTAGAACGTCGAGCAGGTTTGAATATTATGGACCCAACTAATTCTGGAAAAACTGGTTTAGATCAATCTAATCCTCAATTAAAAGATCCTTGTGCTCATCTTGAATTAACACCTCAAACTTGGGTCGATTTACAAATCGATCAATATCTTTCGAATTATCCTAATGCTGATAAACTCACTATTCAGGTATAATCTCTTTATATATTGTTTTAATCTTATGATGCCTCTTCTTTGAATACCGAAAAGAGAAATTATAAATTGATGGATGATTTGTTGATGATCAGGAATTTGCGGCTGAATTAAACGTACCTAATTTCTTTTGTGGAATAGGAATGGATTGTTTAGCTGGACAAGTAAGTCAAAGTGTTTTCATCTATTCTTACTTTAATTTTTTTGATTTGATTATCACTAAACCGAATCTCTGATGATCATCAATAGTTATGTCAACCAGCTGTAGGTGTGAATTGGATAATTCTTTATGCTATACAAGAATGGAATAATTATATGAACTCTTTGTATCGAGCTATTGAAACGGCTGTGACTTTGATGAGAGGTATGTTACATCTTATGATCTGATAGTCATCACACTTGAGAATCTTTATTGACGCTGAATGCCAAACGTCTTACAGAAGCGTCTGCAGCTATTGTTTCCGACTTGTAAGTCTTTCCTCATACATTTTGAAATCCGTTTAGATTCTCGGTCTGATAACTGATGTAGTGTGTTCGCAGTGTTCCTCGAGTAGAGATTGACAAGTCATTATATGGATGGGCAGTCGGAACGGTGATATGTGGTGTCCTTGCCACTTTCTCTGGACTAGCCGTTCCCGCCTTCATGCCTCTAGACGCAATGGCCATGGTCAAAGAAGCCACAGCCTACGGTGTAGGTGCAGCTACAGTCGGTAGTGGAGCGATAGGCGCATCTACGGCTACTCTAGATGCTAAATCGGCTAAAGCTTATGATGATGCAAAGGCACTTCTTGATTCAAACAAAGGTGCTGAACTAGCTGAAGCTGAAAGAGCTAATGATATGAAGATCGCTATTGATTTTCTTACATCTGGTGGTCATCCTAAGACTGAAGAACATCCAAAGGATTGGGTTAATGCTGAAAAGATTAGGAAAGAAGCTCAGGTATTATTTGGAATGCCAAGAACTACCCCTCCTCCAGCTGGTCCTTCAACTTCGGGAGCCAGTTCTTCGTCTGCGGCTTTGAGGAAACGGACTTTACAACCTAGACATCTACAAAAACGAGGACCTCCAACTGCATTTGCATACGTGAGTTTTATTCTACCTTTCGTTACCTTTGTATTATGAAACCAAATTCTGACGTGAGCCTTTAATAGACTCAATGGGCATACCTCGATAGTCATCTAACATCTTTACAAAACCGCATGCAAGGAATCGTTTCATTAACCACTAGAGCAGGAGCCATGGCACCAATCTTATCAGATGGAGGGATGGCTTCGATCTTAGCAGAAGGAGCATTCTTATCTCCCAATCCATCGGAAGCATACTTGGCTAAACCTTCCAAAGAACTTATTCAACTTTCAGCTTTATCTGAGTTCTTTAAAGCTATTGTGAGTCAAGGTTTATGATCTACTGATTCGAGATTACATTGTCTGATTCATCTATGATCGGTTTGTAGAATATCTTTGTGACTATTGGAAGTGTGAGTAATTGGCAAAGAGAAGTATTGAATGAAGATCTTAAGCTCATTTGATTTCTTTCTTAGGACGAATGTAAATTCAAAGGTCCTAATGGAGCTTGGGACAGCCCAGGAAACTTATCATTTTGTACACCAGAAGGATTGTAAGTGAAAGCATTTCCCAACAGGATCTTGACCGCCTATCAAACCAAGAAATCTTAAATGGTTTAGTTTTCACAATTGCTGATTGATTACGAAATGAAAACAGAATGATGAACTTGATTCAAGCTCAAGGAGATAAAGCGATCAACGAGATCCCAAATGCAGATCTAATCAAATCAAAGTACGGATACACGGTTGAATTTTTAGCTAAATCAGCATGGGAATGTCAAAAGAAATATGGAATTTATACTTTAGGAAAGTAAGTAGTAAAGAATCATCAAGATTCTTACGCTGTTTTTTTTTTCGGTTGGATGTTTTAAAATTCTTAAGAAGAGTTGAAATTGATGATTTTCTTTGATCGAAATAGAGCTCCTCCTCCTGTAAGTATTAAATCAGATTGTGTATTTTCTATTGCAGTATGTGATTGTACTTTACCCGGTAAGTCAAAAAACCTCTCTTTGAAACTTATCAAGATCTCTAAAGATCCTTCAAAGACTAACTAAACCGTTAAATCACTCTTTAATTTTTATATCCAATTTCTACTTCAGAGGTAGCACATTTACGTAAGAAAAAGGTCAAGACAGTTAAAGCTTGTAGAAAAGCAGCCAATTTACCTATCTAGTCTAAAAGTCTACATTATGGACAAATCCTTATACACAACACTCACTCACCTACTCACAACCTTCATTCTCACACTCATTTGCGATCTCTCTCCTTGTCACATGAGTTTCCTTACATTCTTTACGTAGCTTGATTTTTTTCAAAGAAAATTTTCATACTTAGAATTTCATATTTAAGAAGATTTTGTTGATAAAGTTGGATATTTGTGACTTGACCTAATGAGTTGGATTGAAGATGATGAATTGATTCAAGGTTTATAACTTCATCAGATGGCCAGTTGGATCAAGTGGTGCTTCATGAATTTGATTGAACTTCTTATCATTTCTTCATATGATCATCACTCAATTTTCCAAAAATTGATGGTTAGTAGATCTTTTGATGGTAAAGGTCGATTAGATCTTACATTAAATCCACATCTTTCATATTTTCTGAAAGACTTGCACACTCTTGAAAGTTATCAATGTCTATTATCCATTAGATAACTCAATGAATCCTTTTCATTCAGATTTGCTCAGATTGGACCACTTTATAATCATTTATGATCATACTAAACAAAAATATGATTCAAGATTGGAATTGCAATTCAAACTTTTTAAAATATGTTAATTTAAAATAGAACAACAGGTTGAAGTACATATTGTAATTACACATCATTCCAAAAGAAAAAAGAAAACAAAAAACCCAAAACAAATCCATTGAATTGGTTTAATATCACTAAATTGAAAAAAAAAACTTACCAAAAGAAAAAAAAATAACTCGAAAGCAAAGAAGTTAAGGTTGTGATTGGATTTCCAGTGGGTTTTGACGATCCAACAAATTACCATTCAACTGTTCTTTAATCCTCAAAACCTTTTGTTTATCTAACCCTTTAACCTTAACGACCTTTACAAGCTTCTTTTCTTCTTGAATTCCGACTCCAAGAGTTTTATCCAAACTTTTTTCAATACACATTTGAGCGATTTGTAAGACGATCAAACCGGTTAAAGTCACTGAGATGATCGTATTGAGTGAAGCGATAGATTGGATTGTCATGATGATTGAAGAAGTCGGTCTTAGACTGGTTGGGGTTTGGGTGATTGTTAAGGGATCTGATGGGTTGAAACTTATGGGACTCTTGGGTAAGGTTTTTAGTAAGGGAATCACATGTGCGATTTCGACGATTATTGAAGTGATTAAAAGAACTGAAGAAAAAAAATACCAATTTGATGGTTAGTTTTGGATTAGACTTTTCGATCAGATTGATGGATTGACATACCTAAACTTGCTAAATCGAAAACGACTGAAATACTTGAGTTTTTTAATTTACTCAATAAACTAATCAATCCTATCAAAGTGATGAACTTAAAAACCATTAAAATATAATTCTGATTTGATGATGTTGTTGATGATGAGGATTGTAAGATTAAATTTGATAAGTTTGTATAATAAATTAATGAATTGGTGATTGGAATTGGTGAGATTGGATTTGTCCATAGTGTACGATGATCTACTGACCTATTTAAACAAAAGCATATCGATATTAGTTTTATGAGAGAAAGAGTGGTTTGTGAGAATGAAAGAGGTTAGTTTTGGTTTACCAATGTATAAATTGAGCACCTAGTAGGAATGAACAAGATGTTAGAACGATTCCAGTTGCAAGAGTCATGGTCTTAATCGTCTTTGAGGTTTGATTTCTTTGAGGTTTGATTTTTTGAATTCGATATGAAGTTGGAATTGAGTCTCCTTTTGATTAAGCCAAACATACTTCACCAAACTTGAACCCCTCTTCCTTCTTGGTCTATCTGTATTTTCAAACTTTAATCCAATTTAATTCAAGATTCAAGATATCACTCTGGCGCTAGGTAACTTGACTGAGTCCCTCTGTGCCTCGCGAGCTTGACTCTGGAGACTGGCACGCCACACTGCACACTGCACACAGTTCAAGTTCTTTTTGGAACCAATCAAACTTTACAATTTTATAAATTATTCTCTTCATTTGATCTTATTTTCTTCATATATACTTCAATTTTGCAAAAGATAAGAAAAAAAAACAAAAAAAACAATTTATTCAAACTAAACGAGTCATCAAGAAAAAAAGAAAAAGAAATTCCACATGCAAGGAAAGAAACAAAGTGTACAAGAAACAAAAAGAATCATAACGTGTTTTTTATAATTTCGTGTTTTTACTATTTAGGCTTAGGTAGGTAGGTAGGTAAAATTGCTAAGATAATCAAAGAAAGAGTGATATATGCATACAATTCTCTCTCACACAAGAAAAGATAAAGGAGTTTTAAAGTAAGTTTAGAGGGATCATATTGCTCTACAACAAGAAAAGAAAAAAAAGGAATTCATAAACCTTATTAAGTGTTTTGTTTACAAGTTTTTTAAACGGATGAGAAAAGAGAGAGACAAGAAAGAAAAGAAAATCATCAGATTAACTTTTGGACTTCAATTTTCATCTTCATCATCATTTCTTATGATGAACACAGTTCTCATGATGATTCTTGGAATGATCTTTTGGTTTCGAATTTTTCTTGGCATCGTTCTTATTGTTCTCATCATTGGTGTTGGTCTTTGGATCTTGGGTTTGATTCACAGGCGAATTGGTTTTCTTGAAATAAGTCAATCGAGTTCGGAAATTCGAATATGCAAAAAAAAGAAAAGCAAACCAAAGAAAAAAAATAAGTGAGCAAACACCGTAGTTGAAATGGTTTAAAGAGTTTCAAGAATTCCAAAATTGAAAGTTAATTCTTCATGTCTTTCAAAGATGTAAAACGTGAATTAGGATTCTTGAAGATAAACTTGCTAACCAATTTTTCTTTTTCATCCTTCACTTTAGCTAATTGTTCATCTAATCTTTTACCTTCTGCCAATAACTTTTCTTCTTGAACTGCTAATTTTCTTTCTTGTAATTTCGTTTTCAACGCTTCATCATCAGCCACCGACCAGTAGATAGGTAAAGCCGGTGTAGGTGGTGCAGTAGCTCTTCTAGTGGCCACTTCGGCGGCGGCTGCTGCTGCACATGCTGCAGTAGTCGCTCGGTCTTCGGCTCCTTTGGCATATAAAACAGCTGCGATCCTCGCTTTCTCTGCTCTTTCTAAATCAGCTTGAAGCATCGCGGCTTGTCCTAATGCTACGTCTCGTGCTGCGATAGCTTCTTTGGCTTCTTGTTCGAATCTAGCCATCGTGACTTGACTGGCTTCTCGTTCTGCAATTAATGTTTTATAGGTTCGTTCTTCTGTGGTCATTAATTGATTAATGTTTTCTCGATTTAAGTCTAGCCTTCGAAGTAATTGAGATCGCTCTTCACGTAACATATTGATCTGACCAAAAAAAACATAACCAAGTTTAGAAGAATCCATGATTGATTGGAAATCAAATGAAATGAACATACCTCTGTCTTACAACTAATCACTTCATTACAAAGCATCTCACGTTCGAATCGAGCAAAATCAGCACGTTCCAACTCTCTTGCAATCTCCATTTGCATCTCAACAAAACCATGACCTTCATACCCTATAACAAGAATTTAGGAGATTCCAATCAATAAGTCAATCAAGTATAAATTTCTCCAAGAAGGTATTTAAAAAGTGCAACAAACCTAAATTAGCCCATAATTCTCGAAGTAATAATAAAGCCGATTCAGGTAAATCTTTAGCAGCACGAGCCGAACCTGGACCAAGTGCTACAGGAACAGGTACAGTAGGATTGGGTAGGTTTTGGATTGGTGAAGGTTTGGGATTGATGATTGGAGTTGAAGGAGTGGTATGAGGTAAAGGTCTGATACTGGCTAGTTTAGCTTGTCGGATCGCTTCGGCATCACGTCTGAAAGCAATCGATTAGAAAACGTTAGAATGGGTTTGATTGAAGGTTTGGGTTTGGGTTGAGTTTACCTTGCTTGATCTAAAGCTGCTACTAATTCAGCTTCACGTCGTTTGCTTTAAAGATTTAGAAAAAGATGATCAAGATGTTAGTTAGTAAACTGGTTTAATGGAATCAAAAACATCATTTTGGAAAGAAACTAACCGATCAGCTGAGATTTGTGCTTCTAATTCTTCTAATTTCTTTTCAGCTGCAATGAGCTTGGCCGATTTCCTAAGAAGATTTCAACCAATTTTCATCAGTTTTTTAAATTCATGAGTATTGTAAACCAATTCAAGTAGAGAATTCAAAAACAAAAAGAGGGATATGGGAAGAGTGATTTGGATTTCATTTGTGGGTGAGTAAGTGATAATGTCTGAGACAGATACGAAACCGATTGTTGAAGATCAGTTCTGAGATGAAGATTGATTTGGTTTGATTGATTGTTTTTGTTGAATTGAGAATGATCGAATGAAAAGGATGATAAGAAATGAAACAAACTTACGCTAATGCTGGCATTCTTGGTATCAAAAGTTGAACTCTTTCAAGAATTCAAGAAAAGTTGAGGAAGTCGAAGTTGAGAAATGAGAAATGAGAAATCAGAAATCAGAAATCAGAAATGAAAAGGAAAAGAGACTGGTTTCAGAATCAGGAGTGAAGTTGTGTTTCTCTTTCTCTTTCTCTTTGTCACTCCTGGTTTTGACTTTAACTCAAACTCCGATCGGATGATAGCGGATGATACTTTCTTTCATGATTCAAACTTTAAAATCTCACTAGTCAATCATAATTTGCACTGCCTATGATTGAAGATTCTCAGGAAAATGCCCTAAAATGCCATCTTCTATAACTTTTCATCTCTCCACAA
This sequence comes from Melampsora larici-populina 98AG31, assembly GCF_000204055.1. Lineage (NCBI taxonomy): Eukaryota > Fungi > Basidiomycota > Pucciniomycetes > Pucciniales > Melampsoraceae > Melampsora > Melampsora laricis-populina. The sequence goes on from NW_006768822.1 coordinate 86,676, forward strand.
AATACATCCTACTTGCCAGATATGTGATGACATATGCAATCCAACTTCAATCATCACCAAGGAAAAGAACAACCTCACCAGTAGCTACAAGATGTGCAAAAGAACTGTGCTACGCAGTGTAAATATTTATTCAAACATCAAACAAAGACATTAGGTAATTGGTCTGAATAGCTAATTAAAACCCCTAACATGCTTCAAATTAAGATCATAGATATATTTGAATCATACCATATCTCTAGTAGCCAGATTTTCTCTCTGGTATCTAAGCAAACCACAGGCAAACCAATATTTGCAAGATTCTGAGCAACAAAAAGTATTCAATAAGGGAAGGAGCGCAGCTACAGCTCAATATACAACCCTTGATATCTTTCACTTCAAAACCACCTCAAAACGATCTCAAAACAATCTCAATTCAATATCAAATTGACCTCAAGATCAGTTTGAGTGGGGGATATGCATGAGCTGCAGATCCACCTGCAGCTAGTTCAGTAGTACAGCTGCAGATGAAAATTGATCTTCCAAAATCTTCCAACAGCTTCTTTTAAATTGCTCAGGATGGTAAATTGCATTCTGAGAACTTCTTATGCAGCAAAGTTTGAACTCATCAGATATCCTTTCTTAATATCCAGTCACATCTTATAATGGACTCATATTTCCAATTCAATTACAAACCATGTTGAGCTTGATGGGATCAAGGCCTCATGATCCTTAATAATTTGAATGAACAGAGTTGTTAAAACAAATGCTCAAGACTAAGAATGATACAAGTGTTTCCTTTTCTCTTACTTTGTCAAATATTGAAAGCTTCACATTATTTATTTGATATGCTTTGTGTACATACCAGGTATCAAAAATAAAAATTGATGAACAGATCAAACACGACACAGTTCATGAATGAGACTCTTGAATTTTTGGAGATAATAAAGGAATGAAAATTTTTCGAACCAAGAACAAGTGGAAAAGGAGAACTTTCACATTGAGGCCACATCAAAACATCTTGTTACTCTCATGGTTATTCGATATCCATGGCATCGTCTTCCAGATTAAGTTCTTGCACAAAGCCCTGGAAAGTCGAAAATTGGATCAGGAGACTTTTACAGGGTGACTCTATTGAGCGCACTGATGATCTGAGGAACTCACCAGATTGTTGAGCTGCACTATTGAAAGTGTCGGGCAAGCAATATCAAATGTACCTGCCGTGTTATGTTGTACAACAAGCTGGCCAATCACCTTGTGACATGGAACAACATGATAACCCTCATGCAAATCATATATAACTGACGCATTAAGCAATCTTGGCAAGGAAGCATAGGGGTCCTTGTGCTTGTCTTCAGTATTGAGAAGCTTCAGAGATCTGACAACTAAAACCGGCTGGGTGACATCAGGAAGCTTGACAATGTCTGTGATATTACCAACCCTGTTACATGAGTCCAAAGAGTATGATATATAGCTGTTTCCAGGATTTTTGCTGTATGTACTATGTGGCTTGTTAGAAATGACAAGGCTTTGGGCGACTTCAAAGCTGGATGCAGAAGTTTTGTCTGGCCCAAGAATCCCAAGTTTTTGAAGTGCATCAAATGCTTGAGAACCGAGTTTTTTGACAGTCCACTTGGTCCGGCGGTTTTGTTGTAGATATTCTTTGATGATAGGGTCCGCGTCAATGGTAGGATGGCTATTTGTAATCATTGCTTGAAAGAATCCACGCATTGAATGCTGTTTGAGGAGGGTCTCACCGACTTTCCCTACTCAAAACAAGTGGAGTCAGTTGCTGCATCCTACTTGTACAACATTACGAACAAACACACTTTGATTTCCGTTCTTTGAGGTCTGCACAAGGGCCCCAATGATCCGCTCACCTGACCAGCTAGCTGTGTAAGCTGGAGGCCCAAGAATTGTGGAGATGTGACCAATATGTTCTGCAAAATGTAAGTTGGGCTTTTTCTTCTTATGCGGCCATCCATCCCCTAGGGTAGCTTGATGTTCCTCAACCAAGGTGGTAATAATTTCTCCATCTCCATGCTGAAAAGAACGCTGCGTACACATGTTGCCAATCTGAATAAGCTGAAGGAGGCTAGCTAGGATTTTAGCTGATGTTGATGCAGGGTCTCCACCTTTGAAATGAGGTATCCAAGCTAGTACAATAAAGACTTTGTATAAGGAATGCCATTCAGCAGCTTTGGGAGTGCCTGCACTAGCCATTCCAAAGTTCTTCTGAGGTCGAGTGAGCCAAGAAGGGCCTTTGGCATTCTTAATACAGCGTTGAAGTAAATCAAGTTCATAAGAAGTGATCTCGGGAATGATGGCTGGAGGTGGGGGTGTGGGTGATCGAGAGTGGTCCGATCCATTGTGATTTTTCTTTTTACCTCTAATTGTATGGTCTGATCCAGCTGAAGATGCCATATCCCGATGAAGATTTGAGGATACGGCTGATCGAGTATCATAAGAATGGCGGGAGGGAGGCTGGGGAGGAGGCATTCCGCTTGTGGAAGCTGCATCATTGGTTCCAGGTGGACTAGGGGATGCCGGTCGAGGGAGCTGCACATCATACTGCCGATTACTAAATTCCATTTTTTCTCGCTCAGCTTCCAGAGCCTTGCCAGCAGCAGGTACTTGAATATACTGTGTTGAAAAGTCTTTGTATAGCCCAAGGAATATGTTGTGCATGATATCAACTGAAAAGAATTCAACAGCCTGCCAATATGGCAGCTCATGAAGGATGCTATATCGCACTCCAGTCGTCTTGGCTAGTTTAGCTTGCTCATTTGCAGTTTTGGATTGTTCCCATTCCACGGCTTGCACCTTGACTCCCTCAGAAGTACGAAGTTCAGCCTTTGGTGCTGGAGATTGAGAGTGATAGAGAGGCCGGTCTATGTGACAGAGAGAGCAAAAACATGTTGACGAGTGTGAAGTTCCTCCGGTGACCTTCTTCATAGCTGGAACATCGCCATGAATAGGCCATAGTGCAGCACGTAGGGTGCGTCCTTTAGGATACTTTGATGTTGACGTAAATTTGATGCCGTCCCAGAACTCTGACATTTCGTTGACAAGTGGTTTGAGGAAGTGATTCATCTCTGAGAGTGATGGTTCAGATGGGCCTGGCATGATACCATAGATGCAGATGTTCTCTTTTTTGTATCGTATTGTTGGAGGAAGGTTGAAACATGTCAGAAGCATCACACCAACTGAAGTCTTGGTTGCTGCATTCTTTCCACCAGGATTGAACCAGTCACACCATAATCCAAATACTAGGTTACCAGAAGTTGAGGTAAAGATGTACCTGTCCTTTTTGAAAGTTCTCCATAAAGTACCATCCCATATATCATCCATTCTATTGTTGGCAGGCTGCTGCCGATTAAAGTGTGCGTCAATTGCTTCTTCAAAGTAATGGTACTGGAGCATCTTTCCGAGCCATGAACGTAATGACTGATAAAAGAAGAGCCGAATCGGTTTTTGAACTGCACCAGAAGCTTTCTCATAGAGAGGAGATTCACATGGTTCTCGGCCAAGAGTAGTTGACGCTTTGGTGGTAAATCGTGGGACATTGCAGAGTGGAACTGGTGATGCATTGAGGGGTAAAGGTGCTTGAATGGAAGACAAAGCACAGCAGAATGGGCAACACGTTTGCGATTGTACAGATGGTTCAAGTTTGAGCGTCTTTAGAAGGGTCGGAAGGCCTAGAGGAATCTCCTTCCAAACTTCGTTGCTGGTTGTTGGATCTTGGATGAGCTTTTGCTCCTTGACACTCTCTCTAGCTTTGGCAAGACTTTTGTTACAAGCTTTGACCCCGACATTATGGAACAGGTGTTCCTTTGCAACCTTGAACATTTCACGCATGCAGAGCGGATCCTGCAAAAATCGACGTGGGGTGGAAGTGGTGATTTCCGTGTGACCGTGATCTAGTCGTGGAGCTTTTGGGTGGCGAGGGACTGACACCCCTTCATCATCTTCAGTATCTCTAGCTCGTTTGTTGCTGCGCATAGGTGTGGCAGCTCCAATCGGTGGCAGTGCGGGTTGAAGTACTGCAAGACTGGTGGAAGCGACCGGAGTATTGCCAGCTGAGGCCTGCGATATGTAAGAGTCTTGTCAGGAAAGTTCAAATTTTGATTGGAGTATGGATGGGTAATCCTACAGTGAGAATGGAGGACTGGGCAGAACTAGGCAGTTGATTTTGTTGGGTAGGGTGGTTGCTAGGAGGAATAGGCATGGAAGAGCTGGTTTCCAACAGTCTGTTGATTTCCTCAAGGTGCTTTGGATATCTTGTACGGCTAAACAATCGGCCTTCATGGACTTTTCCCATGTACTCAATCATCTTTTGTGAACAACCAAGTTGGGGACATGAACACAGTATATGTTGGGGTCCAAGGGCAGTAGCATGGGTTCCCAGTGTGATGGGCATATTGGTGTGAAAAAATTTGTTTGCAGTGAAGATGTTGTGCCGGTGGAATTGATTTTTGGGTGAGGTATTGCAAAAATATAACTTATGACTTGGCTGCTAAAATTCATGTGGGGCATGTGGGGCAAGGGTTAGGGTTACATAACCCTAAGACTATGTTCAGTTTTCTACAAAGATTTTCAAGTTACAGCTCTTGTATCAGAAACAGATAGAATGGCTTACAAAGCTACATATCATTTGTATTCAAATTTCAAAATACAGCTTTGGTATCAGAAACAGATAGAATGGCTCACAAAGCTACATATCATTTGTATTGAAATAAAAAAAGGGAAACACATTGGACAATTATGACAAACTATTCAAGGGCTTGGCCAGGCATGGTTTCACTACGTGTGACAACTGAGTGGTATGGTAAATCATAAGGATTATCAGGGTAGGGAATCTTAGTCAGCTGAGGCCTCATATCACAAAAGGCTGCCAAATCTCTTTGAATAACCTGAGCAAGGCGCATCTTTGAGCACTCCTTAGCATGCCATTCATCCTGACTTGATGGGTCATCAATAGAAAGTTGAGCTATATCAAAACCTTGTGGAAAAAAAACGTCGCGAATGAGGTCTAGCAAGAAACGTTGAGTGTGTTTCCAAAAGGGTTCTTCAATTGGACGATCCTCTTGCAGACGGCGGACTAAGACTAGGAAAGGAGTGAGTTTGCAAGGTCCAAATCGGTTGGGATCGCACGGAAATATCAACAAGCCCTTGACTCCGGATGTGAGGAATGCTACCAGGTATCCAAGGGGGACTGGAGGTATCTCGCCCACACCCACCAATGTGGTGAGTTTGTCGTACTCCTGGTCGAGCCTGTCATGATCGTGTTGAGGCGCTTGGGATAAGTGTTGAACGTGGCGAAATCGAGCTCGAAGGGTGGCAATAGCCTCCAGCATGCCATAGATCTTGTGCACTAATTCCCATACGACTATGACACATTCACGCACAACTGTAGCACTCGTGCAAAGTTGAAGCTGATGGTAGTGATGAGCGGCCTTGAGGCCGTTGGCTATCTTAATATTAGCACAAGCAGTTAGTGTAAAATCGGGCGGAGGAGATATCTCGACGTTCTCCATTTTGCAGTATGCGACTGCAGCCAATACGGTTTTGACACTCTGATCAATCTTCGGTGTCGATGTGTGGGAGAAGACCCCGAGGATTTCGCGCACATACTGCGTGAGAGGTGGCTCCTTGACGACAGGCTTCTTTGTGAGCGAACCATCGTGGAGATTGAATACATCCGTTCGATGCCACGGCGCCTCAGCGGCACATTGGAAGAGCCGTAGGTCTATTTTTCAAAAAAAAGTCAGTGTCATTTCTTCTTTACTTTTTCTCACAGCAAAGGGCACTTACTCGGTTCCTTGTTCAGCCATGTGTGGACTCGCAACTCGCTTTTGGGGAGCATTTTGAAGGGTGGCGTAGGAGGTGACGGCGCTTCTAAGGCCGCTTGATCGGTGCCTCGATCTCTCAACCACAGGAGGTCAAGCATCGCTCGATAGATGTTGGGCATGTCGGAATTGTCGATGGTCTTCCTGCCGAGAGTCTTAGGGGTAATGTTGAAGACCGTCGGGTCACTGACAGCCCAAATAGTGGGCTTCGCCACTACTGTGCGGACGTCCGTGTGGATAGGTATAGGAATCCCACCAGCAGGAACGCCGCCACGTGGGTTGATCTGCACCGGAGCTGGGTTTTTGGGCGGGGAAGGTTGTGAGGATTTGGAACTTGATGTTCCCAATGGATCGACTGTGAGGTTGACTTGTGTGTGATCCTCACTAGGGGCCGGGTTTTCTTTTGTATGGCCGTCGCCGCTGTGCGTTAAATTGAGGGAAGCGCTCAGCGAGGTAGATGGAGAAGTGATGGGATCCGTTGGGGGTGAGTGATCCGCCATGTTCGGACGCGGTTGCAGTGATGGCCCGGGATCAGGCCCAGCTGCACAAGATGATGTGGCTTCGAGGTCATTGGTGACACCGTCCTTCGAGGAAGATTGTGCTTGCGCCGTGGCAGAGGGAGAAGGAATGGCTTCGTTGGTGGAAGTTGGTTCGAGTGTGTTCGAGGTTGGTTTGGGTGATTGGCCAGAGTCAGGCATACCAGAAGGAGGCAAGAGAGCTTGCGTCGAAAGAGGCTGAGCAGGTGTCGAGGCGCCCTGCGTGGATTCCGTCACCGGAATAGGTTGACTAGTGGTGGTGTCAAGCTGAGAAGCCTGAGGAGGTGGAGAAGGAGGCGGTTGGATTCGCTGAGACTCGATGAATTCGGTCATCGAGTCGAACTTGGACTGGAGGTAAAGATCACCGCTGGGAATGGCCCAGTCATCGGTCCCCCGCGAGGTGGTCACCCAGCGCCGGAACAACCCTTCGAAGCCATGAGGTCCGCGTCGAAAGGTATTCGGGATGACATCTTTCCCTAGGTGACGATCCATAGCCTTGACGAAGACACCCCAGGTTCCATCGTCTTCATCAGGATCGGGAGGAGGGAGCCTGAGCGGGTGATCTAGAAAAACAGCAAAAGCATCCGTTGAAAGGCCAACGGGAATGTGGGTTGGTTGTTTTAACAATTCCTCGATTCTCGTAATTTCCTTGGCAAGTCCATCGGGAAGTTCAGGAAGTTCTACATCCTCGTCCATGGGAGATTCCTCGCCGGCTTGCGGAGGTGGCGCAGACGAGGTGTCGTGACCATTGGCGGGGGGTGGAGAAGGTCCGGCGATGATGTTCGTCTGGGGGACCTCAGAAGGTGGAACGGGCAATGCAAGCGGAGGCAGGTTTTTGTGAGCTGGAATGCCGGGAGGAGGCTTGGCCTGGCCGATCAGGCGTTCTCCCTTCTTCAAGGAGGCCACCAGAGGATCCAATCGATCGTACAACTCGCGGGTATCACCGAGAGACCAGCCCGGCAGGCTTCTCACGGCACGTAGCCATGAGAACATCAGTTGATATGCGTCAAAACCAGATCGCAGTCTCTGGGGGTGCTGGTTTACATGTAAGACCGTGTCCCAATGGCGTTTGAGGTAATGACACAGGGTCAAGTGCTGATTGCGATCCGAAGGAACTTTGAACGGTGTGGTAAAGAATACATAAAATGGATCCGAAGAGTTAGCGCGCATGGGAGGATACCATGACGGTCGCGACGCATATTCCATGATTACGGCGCTGATCCGCCTGAATGCGCCGTCGGCTCGTTGCACATCGGGATTCGTAGGGGTGGGCGGAGGTGATGGAGCGCGAGGTGGAGGAGGACTAGGCTTGGATGTGGGGGGTTGCTTCCTTTTTTTTGGGCGATCTTTTGGCCCAACTATGGGGGAGGTTGCAGCTGCCTTGTTGCTTGGCGTGGCTTTCGCCAGCCGTGACGGATTGACTCGTGGATGAGTGGGAACGCGGTTGCTGAGACTCGACTTGGGACACTTGCCTGCCTCACTTGACCTTCCCTTTTCGGTCGGTGCATTGGTTTTTTTCTGAGGGCTTCGACATTGTGAGGTAGACGGAGTGGGCGTAACAGGAATGCGTTTCGAAATCGATGCAGCTTTGGCATTGGCTGTGCTGATACGTTGAGAGGCCCTTCGTTTCGGTGCTGGCTCGTAGTCCGTGTCCGATTTCTCCGCATATTCATCGTCCACCTCGGCCTCTTCTTCCTCGCCGTCAGCATCTTCATCATCAGGACGGAAGAGCGGTTGTGATTTGTCTGGGGTTGGTTGATCTTTGATGGAATCATCCTCCTTGAGTTGATCCTTGATGGCATCAACCTCCATGGGTTGATCCTCAATTTCATCATCCTCCATTGGTACCCCGAGAACCTGTACCAGAGAGGTCCTCTGGTTCCGAAAGGTGCCATTTCGAATTTCTGCAAACATTGACTTGGTCAGTTTATGTGATCAACTGAAACGCAAGTAAATTGTGGGGCTGACTCACTTTCCAATGTCGCTTCTATGCGATTTCCCGTGGCTCTCATTGACTCGAATATGTCTGCCGAGACTGCTCGGGATTCCAGGGACGCTGCAATCCAGTCTCGTTGTATAATGAGCGTCTCTTTGAATGAGGCAAGGTCCAGATGAAACGTTGTGCCTTTCAAGAGAACGGCTTGGGTCTTCGTGAGGATGGCTAAAAAAACATTCTATCAGCCTCTGAATGTTCATGAGGGAAAAGAAACTTGACCCACGTTTCTTGTCCTCCTCTGGAGGTGGCTGCGCTTCACCAGTTGGTCCAGGTGCGCTTTCACCCTCCTCCTCATCCTCCTCATCCTCATCATCCTCATCCTCATCCTCATCCTCATCCTCATCCTCATCCTCCAGTTCTGAACTCGACTTGCTGGATGAATCCGCATCGTCGTCATCGCAAGATGGTACTTGAGGGGTGACTGGTTGCTGGTTCGGAGTGATTCGTTTCCCACCATGGGTTGGGCGCGTGCCTTGATTCGCGTACATTCCAAAGATATCTGCAAAAACATGTTTGATCGTGATCAGTTCATTATCGATCAAGCCTTGTTTCATTCGATGAAACACTCGCTTACATACCTTGAAACTCGAAATTGAAGGTCGGAGTATTGTATCAATATCGCCGGGAAGAGAATTCGTGAGAGAAAGCGGAGGTATCGTGGGAAAAGGGGTGTATGGAGCTTTGGTATTAGGAGTGTGGCGTTGGGATAGATGAATCGAAGGATGTTTCATCGAAGGAGGGGCTGTTACACAAAACCCCGGCCCGAACCTCTGTGCCCGGTGCTGTATTGGAGTACCGCCGAATTTATCGTTACAAGGGGGGCCAGCAAGTCGCGACTTGCTGACCCCTCTCAAGCCATACAAGGGTCAGCAAGTCACGACTTGCTGACCCCTCTCAAGCCATACAAGAGTCAGCAAGTCGCGACTTGCTCTTGCTGGCCCTGTCTGTTCATTTACCCGAAATCACTCGGGACTTGAACCCAACAGGGCCAGCAAGCCGCGACTTGCTGACCCCTCTCAAGCCATACAAGAGTCAGCAAGTCACGACTTGCTGGCCCTGTCTGTTCATTTACCCGAAATCACTCGGGACTTGAACCCAACAGGGCCAGCAAGCCGCGACTTGCTGACCCCTCTCAAGCCATACAGGAGTCAGCAAGTCACGACTTGCTGGCCCTGTCTGTTCATTTACCCGAAATCACTCGGGACTTTAACCCAACAGGGCCAGCAAGCCGCGACTTGCTGACCCCTCTCAAGCCATACAAGAGTCAGCAAGTCACGACTTGCTGGCCCTGTCTGTTCATTTACCCGATATCACTCGGGACGTGAACCCAACAGGGCCAGCAAGCCGCGACTTGCTGACCCCTCCCAAGCCATACAAGAGTCAGCAAGTCACGACTTGCTGACCCCTCTCAAGCCATACAGGAGTCAGCAAGTCACGACTTGCTGGCCCTGTCTGTTCATTTACCCGAAATCACTCGGGACTTGAACCCAACAGGGCCAGCAAGCCGCGACTTGCTGACCCCTCTCAAGCCATACAAGAGTCAGCAAGTCACGACTTGCTGGCCCTGTCTGTTCATTTACCCGATATCACTCGGGACGTGAACCCAACAGGGCCAGCAAGCCGCGACTTGCTGACCCCTCCCAAGCCATACAAGAGTCAGCAAGTCACGACTTGCTGACCCCTCTCAAGCCATACAGGAGTCAGCAAGTCACGACTTGCTGGCCCTGTCTGTTCATTTACCCGAAATCACTCGGGACTTGAACCCAACAGGGCCAGCAAGCCGCGACTTGCTGACCCCTCTCAAGCCATACAGGAGTCAGCAAGTCACGACTTGCTGGCCCTGTCTGTTCATTTACCCGAAATCACTCGGGACTTGAACCCAACAGTGCCAGCAAGCCGCGACTTGCTGACCCCTCTCAAGCCATACAAGAGTCAGCAAGTCACGACTTGCTGGCCCTGTCTGTTCATTTACCCGAAATCACTCGGGACTTGAACCCAACAGGGCCAGCAAGCCGCGACTTGCTGACCCCTCTCAAGCCATACAGGAGTCAGCAAGTCACGACTTGCTGGCCCTGTCTGTTCATTTACCCGAAATCACTCGGGACTTGAACCCAACAGGGCCAGCAAGCCGCGACTTGCTGACCCCTCTCAAGCCATACAAGAGTCAGCAAGTCACGACTTGCTGGCCCTGTCTGTTCATTTACCCGAGATCACTCGGGACTTGAACCCAACAGGGCCAGCAAGCCGCGACTTGCTGACCCCTCTCAAGCCATACAAGAGTCAGCAAGTCACGACTTGCTGGCCCTGTATGTTCATTTACCCGATATCACTCGGGACTTGAACCCAACACGGCCCGCACGTCGTGACTTGCTGACTCTACGATGGCTGAGAAGGGTATACGTTTCCTTACATGAAAAAGAAATCTCAATAAACATTTCAAAAAAATTGAATCTAAACCGCAAACAAAACAAATTCAAATGGCATCCAGTGACTTGCCAGAAATTTGTCTTCATTTAAATCCAAGTGTTGCTGCCTAGTAACTCTGGCATTATCACAATCCAACAAGAACTGTATCCAATTTAACAAGGGGTGACTTGTCGAATGCTATCACCATGACTTGCCAAAAGGTGGTATCATCATGACTTGATGATACCTTTCCCCATTTAAACTCCTCCCCACTTAAATTCAAGTGTTGCTTCCTGTCATTTTCAAAAACTTCTTCCATCTCTCATCTTCAACTCAACACTCCTCATCAGAAAAAGTTTCCACAAACAAATATATATTGCACATCATCTCGTCACAATGGATCAAACAGAAAGAATGATTGAAAGATACAACACCTGTCGGGAGTATGCAAGAAGGATTCGATTGATGAATGATATGTGGAGTTATAGGGTTCTGCTTATCCAGATTGAAGACGAAGTCAATGGTCAACCTGATCCCATGAGTGTTATCATACTCATTGCCCTGACACACGATTTCAAGGAACTTGTACAGGAAGCCAGAGAATTCCTCTTCAATTTTTGATGCTTATCTGTCACATTGGTTATAATCCATCAAATGAATTTCAAAGTAAGTTCATATTTGTTTGATAATTTTTGGGAAGCATCTGTACTAAATACAACAAATGTTTGTTTGCTTCTTTGCAGTCATGACGACACAAAAATCAGGACTGGAGGGAAAAAACAGAAACCAATTTATTTACAAGACGTAGAGTATTGGGAATTATGTGTTTGTGTGCTGCTTGGGAATTATGGCAATATCAATTCAGCTGGGGTGGGAAATTGAAGTGAAATCAGATTACAATTGAATCAGTCATTAGATTCATATATATGAATATATATTCCCAATTAAATATCCTTTACTTCTGTCATCTTTACACCTTTCCTGTTTTGATTTGTTACAGAGAAGATAGTGGTTTAGTTTCCAAGAAGAAAAGTTTGGGATCAAAGGTCTTAAAATACGCATACCTTTGGGTAGTGTCTGCTGAATGAAACATACAAGCCAGTCTTTCAAACTGTTGCCTACCAGCCCCTACATGCAGCCAGTGAGTGCCTATACCATGAGCAACACACTGGCCTCCTCCAATTTTTGCCATCCTTCAATATTTGGTCAATATCAGGTGAGACCCACTTGGATTTTCCCAAACAAACAATTTACTAGACAAAGGGGTCAATTTTAACCCTCAACAAAACCCATTTCTCTGCTCCAATTCATTCCTCCTCCCAATCCACAACTTTCAACTTCTCAATCTGATTTCCCATTCCTGATATTCATTTTCAATACTCAAATTGGATCAATAACTTTTTCATAATCACAATTTGAGCTTATTAGTCTGATTCTCCACCTTAAATATCCATCTTTTCAATACAACCTCACCAAAATTCCGAAACGCAAGGCAATGGAAGGAACTTCAGGTATTTTCAAGCATCTTAACCCTGCACATCAACCTTGTGGATCAACTAACTTCATTCATTTTTATTCCATCCACATGATCTAGGTTCCAACAGTGGGACAGGTAACAACAGTGGAGGCAACGAAGCTGCAGAGCCTGAAAGAGATGCTATTATGGATCAGCTTGATAGTAAGTCCAGACAAGTCTCCATCTTCATTTCAAGTCAGTTTGTAGAATGACTGACAGTTCCCTTTCAATCACATCCACCCCTCATAGACCAACCAGGGGAAGAGCCTGGCCTGAATTTTGAGCAAGCTGTTGCTGTGCAGATTGCCAAGGAGAGGGAAGCCAAGCGTAGACAGCAACAGCGCAAAAACGATGCTGAAGAACTGCGTGCCCGGAAAGAGCCCTCAGATAGTCTCAAGCTGGTTGGCCTGACCTCTGCTGTTCAAGAGTGGGCTAGGGCCTTGCTTGGTCTTCCTCGTCAATCCGCCACTCGATCGTCAACCAATATCTCTGCCGCTGTCCTACTTGCACGCCACCTTCCTGACGAGCCAACTACTGAAGAGGTTGAGAAGTGGGCCAACTATGCTGACGAAAGGACAAAATATTTAGAAGTCAACATTCAAAAAAAGATGGACGAGCGCCTCAAAAATAACCCCTCAGCAAATGATTCTGTCAAGCATCAAATGACTATTGTAGTGTCAAAAGAAGCTGCTATTATGTTTCGTCAAGCTTTTCCCCCTCCTAAATTTATCTCACGTGTTGCCCATAATACTGCCTCAATTACCACCTATGATGCTACTCGTTTAGGATGTGCTGAAGCTAAATTTGCTGGCTGTGGTTTCTCTCGAATTTCTTTCCAATGGACCGGTCCTCCTAAAACTCCTTGGAACATGGCCATGTTAGACAACTTAGTTACTAGCTGGTTAGATTGTTATAATGCTCGAGGTGTACCTTCTGGATTCCCGATCGACACAAGCCTCAATATTCCACTTGAAACTAGAGAGATACTTTCCCGCTGGGTATCAAATAAGCGCAGAGTCTATCGAGAGGAGGTAAAGGACAAGAAGTTGGTGTCTACCGAAGGAGGCAGTGAGAAGCTTGTCCGCAAGAAACTTTCAGAGAGGGAGAAAGCAGCTTTGAAAGCTATTAGAAAAAAGGTAAATGTTCTCGCTTCTTTCACTGTTGAAACTTGCCATAACACCCATATTGACTTGGTCATTTGCAGCTTTGTGACAAACGGGCTGCAGCAGTAGAGCCCTACTTTCGTCAATTCACAGGTCCACTCAGGGTCCTGCTCAACTGTGAAGAGGTGCATTCTGAGACTGAAATGGACCCAGAGAGGCCAGGGAAGTTCAGGAAGATCAAGCTCAACTGGAGGACCCCCCAGCTTGATGAGTTGATTAAACTGGCTGATGACGCAGCTCCCAAAAGGGAGAGTACCCAAAACAAAAAAGATAGATTGAAAGAGTTTTTCCAATCCAGAGGAGCGTATTCGCCAAATGTTCCTGACGCTGAAGATCAACTTCCTCCTAAGGCTCTTCCAAAATGCCTCATCAAGCCGGAAATACTGACTGAAGGGATTGATGAGATTACAATTGATAGTTTGGAGTTGTCTGACAAAGCAGTTGATCTCAAATCGGCTATTGAGCTTTTGAAGAAGAAGCTTGCAAAAAGCAACTCCATGGCGGTTTCTACCTAGCTTTTGTTATCTTATAAAATATGTTGTCCAAATATGTTATCTTATAAAATTTCTTATCTTATAAAATTTGTTGTTTTGTTACCATTCAAATTAGGATAGTTTTCTCTACAATGATATCAGTTTCAGTTCATGGTGCCACTGTCCACGTAGTAATACATGTGTTATGTACAACACATGTACTACTATACCACATGCTAAAGTAGCAATCACCTGTGCCCAATCCTTTGCTACATGTTGAAGGCAGATTTCACAATCTGTGACAGACATACATGTAACATGACTTTTTAAGTTTCTATTCACAGAGAATCAAATCTGCCCCTGTTCACATAACTCCCCCAAAGTTGACCACATTCCACTCAACTAACAGTCATCATACTTTGGGATTTTCAAGGTTGCTGCTCTCAATCAGTCCATTAGAGTTTTGACTGCAATAAGGTCACATTCGTGATTGTCAAGATAAAACCATGGGTATGAGTTTTCCAACCTTTCATTTCCCCATACACATAAATTGACAAGGTTCCATACTACCCAGCATCCGGGTCACAACACTCTGCCCCAGCTTGGCCCAATGGTACTGCACCAAAAAGTCGAAAGGCCAAAAACAGTGCATTTGCCAAGATACTACCACCATCAAATTCCCCCAGCTGTAAATCTTTTGCGGAGTTCACCCGATACCTGCTTGGCCACACCAGGAATCACCCACATTTTCCCGAACCCCCAACCGATGATCAACTGATGTCACTCCCACCTCTAACAAAAGAAGACATCATCAATGACAACTCAGTCTTCAATAACTACAGCTCCAACAACCACCCAAATCCATTGGACTGGAGTGTATTCAAGGCCCTTCTGGACAACGACATGGCCAACAAACAAATCGAAGGACCATTCACTTTTGATTGGGAAGATGTGGGAGGTGAAAACGCTGCATGGAATCAAGCTATGATTTTTTTTACTGTAAAGCATTGGATGTTTGCCAGGAGAGCATCTGCATTCCAAAAGTTTGGACTGGATACTGAATGGAAGACAGAAGTTATTTATATTGGTATTGTTACTCGATGGCTCATTGGGCAAATTGAACACTGGAAGAATAAGTTTGACTCGCCAGAGAAGATTGCACAGCGGGAGCGCAGTAGGAAGCGACGAGATGTAAGATTTAAGTCCCTCTGGCAACATGTCAAGTTGTGATAAACATACTGAAACATTCTACAGCTCTATATATACCGTAAATCCACAGTCAAACGATACCTCAAAGACTTTATAGATCTCCTCCCGGAAGCGGCATGTTGCTCGGATACTGAGATTGATTCTCTTGGTCAAGAGCGCTCAATTCAGCCTGAATGGCGCAGTGCACAGTATGGAGAGTGGCTTCATAAGATTGATGGTCTTTCCTACAATCATCAAGCCACCGTGAAGTTGAGGACTCATGCAGCTAGGAGATTTGATACTCGACGTGAAGCGGGCAACAAGATCAATCCTATGGCAAAAGTATGTGGTAACCTTCCAGAAAACTGCTATGATCGTGGGTTCTTAGAGCAATGTGGTGACCTTGAGAAATTGAGATTGGGAGTTACAAACAACACTTCACGCCTTGACAATGCACTGCAGGCTATTGCTAGATTGTGATGAATCGATATCTCACATAGAAATATAATTTACAAGAGGTTGCCTCAAGTCAACATTATTCACATAGTATCCAGGATGAAATATGATTATGTACAACTGCATCTCTAAAGTCCTGTCTGGTGTAGCTCACCTCAACTGGGAGAAATGTATAACCAATCAATTTCACAGATTTTACGAAAGAGTCTTGTGTTATTACTTGTTCCTTCTTTTGCCCCTCCTTTCAAAAGCAATGTTACAGTTGGTAATCTTTTCATTTTGAAAGCTGGTCCGGACTGAATTTGAAGTTTCAATGCTCTATCATTGACCTGGAGGACGCCTTATGACTGGAGGCTCTGTCAAGACCAATACATAGTCCTCAATTTGACTCTTGTGTTTCATTCAATTACCCGTGATCCATAGAAACAGCATCACTTGTTTCTTGAACAATTTATGGACTGAGTGGTAGACTGGAGTGATTCCACTAGCTTTTGATTAAATGAAGCAAATTATCCATAGACCCACCGGTGCAATGATGCTATCTAGTCATTAGTGAAACAATCTCTGAGGTTAGTTGGATTCTCAATGTCTGAATAAAATCGGCCATCATATATCATGATGATGATATATGATGCATAGTGAAGCACGGTTGATAGTATATACCAAACACCATTGATTCATTATTGGTGCAAAAGTTCAGTTTCAAATCAGAAGAGTTCTTCCATGAAATCACTGATTATGCAATGTCAAATATAACAACTTTGAAACTATTTACAATAGCTGTAAGCCATACCAAATGGGGGTCAGTGTCACCAGTTAGCATGACTTGTGAGTTTTCAACTCCATCAGCAGTTGGAAATCCTGCCACTAGCTTTTGATTAAATGAAGCAAATTATCCATAGACCCACCGGTGCAATGATGCTATCTAGTCATTAGTGAAACAATCTCTGAGGTTAGTTGGATTCTCAATGTCTGAATAAAATCGGCCAATAAGAATCATGATGATGATATATGATGCATAGTGAAGCACGGTTGATAGTCTATACCAAACACCATTGATTCATTATTGGTGCAAAAGTTCAGTTTCAAATCAGAAGAGTTCTTCCATGAAATCACTGATTATGCAATGTCAAATATAACAACTTTGAAACTATTTACAATAGCTGTAAGCCATACCAAATGGGGGTCAGTCTCACCAGTTAGCATGACTTGTGAGTTTTCAACTCCATCAGCAGTTGGAAATCCTGCTTCAAACTGTCTGAGATTCAACATATTGCGTGTGTGAATGAGTTGAGGACTCTCAAGCATAGAGGTGTTCTCTAACTCTCAACAAATTGTTTTGTCTGATCTTTGGTGAGGTGTTGCTCAAGGAGCTCTCAAATTGGTCCATGAGTCATATTCTCAATATCTGTCAACTTGTGTTTCACTGTAGAAGTCTTTGGAAGGGACTCAGAAGTATATTTGGTTGTGACTTATCTGAAAATCACTCATACCTTCCAAAAATTCTGAAACCTTCATGTGTGGACATGCAATTAAACTTTATTTCAGTTCATTTTGGAAGACTGTTTGTCTGCTCCTCTAGGCCAAACCTTGAGATTGAATTGAGATTGAATTGAGATTGAATTGAGATTGGACTGACATGGTTTTGAGGTGGAATTGAGATTGGATTGAGCTGGTCGTACTCACTGGCCTGCCAGTGAGTAGTAAAATGTCACTGTGAAGGGAAGGAGCGCAGCTACAGCTCAATATACAACCCTTGATATCTTTCACTTCAATGTTTCCCTCAATTATGTTCAAGATGTAAAAGAGTTTGATGAAACAAGTTGTAGAAAAATTAACAAAGAAGAGATCGTGAAGTTCATCCCCAGAAATGAGTAGTTGAGGTAAATTCAATGAAGATAAAATGGTCTCAGCCCTAGAGCTTTGCACTTTGTAAGTAGGGCTTCGAGATTGACTTGATTGATTCTTGGATTGGAATGGATCACAACCAAAAATCTCTTGATACCATTTTGAGAGAAAAGGTACTGAGTATATTGAACAACCTTTAATACAAGATTCAAATCCTAGATATTCCAACTCAGTATGTACCAAAACACTTTGCATGCCTCAAAGGATTTATATATTTCTCAAAATTCATTCACATTTTCCAGATTTGATAAGAGTCAGAACATGATTTCTTTCTCTAACCATAAGCCCCACAGTCAGACCCTTTTTCCTCACAAGCTCATGTGTCTGGAAAGGGAGTTAGGAATTATTGGCCAGTCTTGGTGTGTGGGCAGGGGGTTCAAAATTTGAGTTTGGCTGGGAGGTTTTTCAAAATCACAAACAATCACACTTCATCTCAATAAAACCCCGTGCTCATTCCAACTGGAACTACGTGTGAATATTGCCTTCAATTCTGTCTATTCATATTTCCTACATCTCACTTGTAGCTTTATCAAGAAATACAAGAAGTGTCAATAAGGAGACTTATTGAACAAGCTATTAACATGTAACAATTGATATTTTGATTTTTACAAGTTTAATTACATATGATTATCATATGTAGCAAGTAGATAAGAGGTGTAATAACCCGTGAAATAACGTGTAAATCAAGGGATCTGTGGATACTAACAGGAAAAGGGCTTCAAGGTGACTGGCAGGGCTTTTGGAGCTTAGTATGGACGGAGAATTGGTTTGATAAAGCTTTGACTTGGTTTATGATTGTTGAAGATAAAAGAAACAAGACAAACACAAGGGTTTATATACCCATCAGATCAATAACAAGCAGCGCACAGTGATGACAATAATAGAAGAGAAATAAGATAAACATCCTTGAGAAACAACTGAGCATTGATCCTTAGAGGATCACATGTGATCATTAGACCATCCATCATGTGGATGTGATTTATCCTAATCCCTGAATCACCCATGCAAGATCTTCTAATACAACCCATCCTTTTAGCACAAGAACCCTAGACATCACTTTTTGGCGGCCACCATATGCCAAGAAGATCTGTTTTAAAGGAGCAGCTTCTAAGTTGGGTTCCCAATCCAACTTAGTTACTTGAACTAAGGTTCTTGTGGGTATTGGACAGATCATCATGAAACAAATTTCATAGGATCATCTACCAAATTGATCTGTGAGTATTTTGTTTTATTGAATAATGAGTAAGTCTTTGAATAACCTGTAGAGAGAGAAACAAGAAAGATAAAATTGAAACTATTGTAAATGAAAATGAGAAGAAGTAGAAATATGGTTGATATGTATACTTACGGTACTCAAAGCTGTGTATACATTGTTGTGTATAGTTTTTTTTTGATTTATTGCAGCTAGACACAACCCGGAAAAAGTATGTCTTTGGTTTGAAGCTCAAAAATATGTACTTCTGAGCCAGAAACATACTTTTTCCTGGTTGTGTATAGTTGTGAAAAAAGGAAAAAAACTATGTGCGGCAAAGTATACACAGGTTTGAGTACCGTAACTGTGTGTACTTGTTGATTACATGTATATAATTACATGTAATACATTGTTTACAAGTCTTTTACCCTATTACTACATGTAATTGGTTAATTACATGTAGTTATTTATATGTAATCACGTTATATGTGAGGAAGGCAGCCATTTCAAGAAAGGTTGACAACTTTTTTTTGGAGAAAGTTGTCTCCGCAGCGGGTAAAACCAGAGACAAACCTCGATTTACAGGTTTATTCTTTTCTATATTCTTCCAATTAGCGGAGGGACAAAATCGGGTGAGGGACAAAACAGGACACAACCCGGGTTTTGCACATTGGCGAGATTTTCAAAAAAAATTGATCTTTGTTGAAACAGCTGTATGTTGCTATGGCCATGTATGCCCTTGAAGGTCACGTGACCCGAAATTTGCCTCGTCCACTTCATTATCCTAACTTTTTTCGCCACCATCAACAACCTCCTAACCCTCTTTACCTCGCGCCCTATGGCCCCTGACGCGTCCGACACGGGTCAACTCGTAGAGGATGGTCCAAGCTCGAATTCGACGTCACGATGGTCGAATCCGACCGCGTCTAGCACAAACGATGACGCGGTGGCCGCCTTTCCTCAGAGGCTCGGAACGCAGGTCTACCCCAGATCGAAATCACCTCAGACGCCCTAGGAGCTACCCCGAAGCGATCAGAGATCCCATTGCTAACCAAGTTCGCCAAAAAGAGAGCCCGTACCAGTACACCTGGATTAGTGGCTCAAGAACATATCCAAACGGTCACCGGAACGCCTCGTTCTGAAAGGATGGTGCGATTGGTCCCAGGATGTGAGGAAGATCGTTCCCTCACAATCCTGTTGGCCAAGCTCGTGGCGGTCGCCAACGACGTCATGCAGCTGCCGGCCAAGGGCCGGCTCGCCAAACAAGTTCACATCGATGTGAACTCTTGCGCAGACATCCTGGTCCTGATCAACACAGCGTTTGATCAGCACCAGTTTGAACAAACGAGGTGTAACCTCTTTAAGCGACCGGCTGCTGACCTAGCAGGCTCCAAAAGAGCGTCAGCGCCGATAATGAACCCCCCATCGATGAGTTCTAATCCAACCTTCGATTTCCGAGCTGACTTGTGGACCGAGAAGCTTGAAGCGCTCTCTGAGCAGGTTTCAATCCTAACCTCCCACATCATCCCATCAAAACCAACTCAAAAAACAAACGCTACACCCGCTACAGGCTCATATGCCGCAGCTGCGTCCAAACACGCTGGTGACCAAACTCGCACTCAAACAGCTGGATCACGTCCAAGCCAGAGAGAGATGCCCAAACCCAAGGCACGAAAGCGCCTTACAAACACTGTAACACTTGTCCAAACGGACAAATCCCAAGTGGCCTTAGGCTCGCTGTCTATCACCCAGCTCATTCAGGGCTTCAACACGGCGTTCCGTACTAATAGCGTGAAAGCTACAGAGACATCAGAGTCAACTATAACAGTCAAGACAGTCCAAAGACACCCATCTAATGATCTAGTCCTACACCTAGCCAGCACCGCACATGCTGAAAAGGTAAGGGAGATGGAAAAGTCGTGGCTGCCAACCGTGTCAGCAAACCTTCACATCAAACCAGAACACTTTACAGTGTTGGTCCACGCTATCCCAACCTCATTTGACCCCGAGATCCTCAGTCACCGTGAAGAGCTCCTAGCCTCCAACCCCGACCTATTACAGGGTGCAGCCTTCATTAGATGGCTCAACCCCAAACTAAAAGACGAACCAACAAAGAGGTACTCAACCCTCTTGATTGGTCTAGACTCTCAAGACCAAGCCAACAAATGTATCAAAGACAAAGTTTGGTTTGGTCGCGGCCTTCACAAAACGGAGGCTGGAAGAGACCCACCCAAAAGGTGCTATAACTGTCGAAAGACAGGTCACACCGCCCCATCCTGCCCCTCCCCAGCCATGTGCCCATACTGTGGTGATGGACATCACGCACACGCATGTCCGAAAAAGGGCACGACCCCCATGAAGTGCACTGCGTGTGTCAGAGCTCTAATGAAAATAGACACAACAAAAACAGCCAAAGGCCTGTTTGAATCCAATAACCAAGATCTCACTCACTCCCCTTTTCACCCCCAATGTGCAACACGAATTGCTGAGAGCCTACCCCCTCACAATCCAAGCGCTTCACCAAAACTAGTAGTTGTCCCAGAAGTCGTTGATTCCATGCTACAATGCTAGAACAACAACTTCGAAAAAAACTTACCTTACCTGACATCAAGTCAATTCTTCAATTGAATTGTCGCCACTCACCAGACGTCTCTAATTCACTCTTTAATTCAGATTTCACTAACTTGTTCTCCATACTGTCTTTACAAGAACCAAACGTCAACAAAGTCGACTATCTACCACAAGAACACCCCAACTGGACGCTCATTAGCTCAACACCCACCAAAAGAAATATCAGAGCACGACCTAGAGCGTGCCTATATATCAGAAAAGACCTTGATGCGCAAATCAACCCCCTCCAAACAACTTCACGAGACATTGCCGCGTGTACTGTAACATTCGCATCCGGCTTTAAGCTGCTTGCCATCAGTGTTTACAACGACCCAGCAATTTTCTCTGGATTCTCAGCCTACAAAGAGTTGATGAAAGGCCTCCCGCTCGAAACTCAACTACTCCCAACCATCCTCAGCACCGAATGTAACCTCCATTCCACCCTGTGGAACCCTCCTAATATCAACACAACAGACCGAGACACTGAAAAGCTAGTCGACTTGATGTCTAATTGGGACATGCGCCTACGATCCCCATACGGTATCCCAACCTTTGGAGTTGGTTCGAGCACCACACTCGGCACCTCAATTGACCAAACCTGGGTCAATGAAGCACTCGACGAAACAATTCAACAATGCCTGATAGACGAAGATAGCATCACCAGCCACCTATCCGACCATCAAGCACTGATCACAACAATACTTACACGAGTCCACCTACAACAAAACCCCAACAAGTCAGCTAGAACCAGAAAGAATTGGAAGAAAGCTGAAAGAATATCACTCAAAACGGAAATTCAGCAAAACCTACCGGACATCAAACCACTGACTACACGTGAGTTAATTGAAACCTTTGATGAACAAATAACAGCAGCCATCACAACAGCACTCGACAACAACTCTCCCTGGAAGCCACCCATTGGTAAGCACAAAAAGTGGTGGATCCCGGAAATTCTTGATCCTCTACAAAAGGAAGCGCTCCGAACTGAGCGACTAATGAAGAAAACAAGAAAAGAGGAAGATCGCCTAGCTTACAAAAAAGCACGAAACAACTTCAAGACAGCAATGAACAATGCCAAAGAGAACAGCTGGAAGATTTATCTCACAACACTCACTCACGACACACTCTTCCAGGCAAAGAAATTTGCATCTGGAAGACAACCATCTCCGGTGATAAGCACACTAATCACTTCAGATGGAAATACGTGTACGTCAAATGAAGAAAAGGCTGACGCGCTTTTCAAAGCTACATGTGTAGCTACTGCACCATGTGACTTACAGGATACCACAACCCTCGACTTTCCATTAACTGAAGAAACAAAAACAACACCATCCACGATGCCGAGCCTTAGTGACGCGCTGAACAAGGACTCGCTCAATGATATCGTTATGAAGAGCCCACCTTTGAAAGCCCCGGGTAGGGATGGCATCCAAAACTGGATATGGCAGACCATATGGCCAGTGGTTAAAAGGCATGTCCTCGCTTTATTTCACTGTATCATCATTACCGGCATCTTTCCAACGCGCTGGAAAGAAGCAAAAACAGTCATGATTCCCAAACCAGGGAAATCAGACTACACTTCACCCTCCTCCTACAGGCCGATAGCACTCCTTAACACAATCAGTAAGTTTTTCGAAAAGCTGATTGCAATCCACCTGTCACAACAGGTGGAGAAACTCCAGCTCCTAAACCGCGGACACTACGGCAGTCAACCAAACAGATCAAGCCATGAAGCTCTAGTACACCTAGTCAGCTACATACGCACCGAATGGACTAAAGGTAACATCGTAGGAGCCATGTTTGCTGATGTTAAGTCAGCGTTCCCGTCAGTTCATCACCCAAGGCTCTTGGACACGATCGAGAAAAAAGGAACACACTCTCGTACCCTCAACATCGTCAATGACTTCCTCTCAGACCGATCAACTAGGCTCTCGTTCAACGGCTTTGAATCAGAACCATTCAAATTATCCCACGGATTACCACAAGGATCACCCTTGTCCCCCCTCTTATATCTTCTTTACAACTCGTCTCTTCTTGATATTGCTAACCAAATAGACTGGGCCGAAGCTTTAGGATTCATTGACGACGTCATCCTTCTTGCATCAGCACCCGACCAACATCAACTCAGGTCAAAAATGAACACCTTAACATTCAGACAAACAAAGTGGGCTGAGAAACACGGTGCAATCTTCGATACAAAGAAGAGTCACTGGATGATATTCAGCACAAAAAAACCCGACAAAGACACAGCTCCCCCAACCATCAACTTTGGCGCACGGAAAAATATCTCACCACAGGCAAATACAAAATGGCTAGGTATCACATTTGACGGCCAGCTCAATTTCTCACAACACAGACAGGATGTAATCACAAAAGGAAAACAAAGGTCAGGTTTCATTGCATCGCTAGCTAAATCAGAGTGGGGCATCCCACCACACCTGATGAGAACGTTGCTAATAGCCACAGTTCACGCGACAACTGATTATGGTATAGCGGCATGGATGCCACTCGATCCCCCAAAGTACCTCATCAACCACCTCTCAACAATTGACAACACCAGCGCTCGAGCAGCATTAGGGGCTCTCCAAACTACCCCTCGTGTATTCCTTCAACACGACATTAACCTCCTTCGGCCAGAAACCAGATTAAAAGCTAAGCTTATGAACTTCATAGCCAAATCACTTACAAAACCAAGCCATCACCCCCTTTTTCCGATCATCCAACAGGCCCAGGTATCAAAACCACGAACGCACCGCAACATCTATCACCAATTCTTCCAACACAAATTAGGAAAAGAATTTGATGAATTCACAACACAACTACCAGTAGACCCGACTGCAATTCTCATCAGACCTCCCAGATTATCAACAATTATCCAAGACATCGAAAAGGTAGCTATCTTAGGAACGAAGAAACTCAAACCCTCAAACGAACACCTCGTCATTTACACAGACGGCTCTCGCATTCCAACCAAAAACACCGCAGCTGCTGCTTGGTGCGAAAATACTAATAAATCTATTGCACAACACCTAGGTAAGGCTAGACTCCACGGAATCTATCAGGCCGAATACAAAGGAGTCCAATTAGGTCTTACAATCGCCATGCGCAAATCAACTCAAGATACTAGAAGAATCACAATTATTCTGGACAATCAGTCAGTAATTAAAGATCTCAGTAACTGCCCTCTATCAATCGCGTCACTACTCGACCGGAAGGAGACCTTCAAGATCATCAACTACATAGCAGCATCATTCCCAAACGCAAGAATTACAATCCGTTGGTGCCCAGGACACTGTGGTGTACGAGGTAACAAAACGGTGGACAAAATCGCTAACAGCTTGGCAAAAAGAGAATTGCCAAGCACATTCACATCCACGCCCTCTCTTGCAGGTTTTACATCAGCAATCAAGGAGTGGTCAAAAGCAGACAAAAACAACTTTACCGATAACGAAATCAAGAGATTAGGCCATAAACCTTCTCAAAAACGACACCTTAAGGCTCTCAGTGAACTACGAAAACATGAATGCACGGCAATCACACAACTTAGATCTAATCATATATATCTTAACTCATATCTATTTAAGCACCAACAGCGATTCGACCCCCTCTGCGAATGTGGAGGAGGGGTTGAAACCATTGACCATTTCTTGTTCATATGTAACAGGTACGAGAAACAACGAAAGAAGCTAATCAACGTGATAAACAAACTCCAACTCTCAGAATCATCAGACATCACCAAAAACCCGAAAGCATTTGGATGCATAGCCAAATACTCCAACTCGACCTGGCGGTTCAAGAATCGTTGGGTGTGGGCAACCATCACCAAAGAGGAAACCCCTCAAAATCTCCAAACCCCATCCATATAACATCCTTCCTACATTAGGGCGGTTCAAGAAGGGCTTTTACAGCCCTTTTTTATATTTTACATCTTGTTCGGGGTCTGTAAATTTTAAGTAAAATTTTAAGGTCGTGAACCACCTTTAGAGGTGGTTCACGGTTTGGCGATCTTGTAATCGGCCTTTAAAATTTTTAAATTCTGTCCCTGAATTTCCAAAAGACAGGGACAATTGAGCCGAAAAAAAGAATTACTTACATTCTTTCTTTTTTTTGTTCCTGGATTCTGACAATTTTTGGTCAAGAAAGGACCTCGTTTTCTCGTATTTTTTTTTCTCGATGGCTTCCTCTTTCATTAACAAAAATTCTGTACAAAAACACAAGAAAACAAAAAAGAAAACAAAGCCAAAAAAAGAACGGTTGGGACTGTGTTCCTGAATTTACAAAGCTGTAAAACGTAAGTTTACAGCATTCGCCGCTTTGCGATCAAGCTTTTTAAGGATTGAGCAACCTTAAAAAGACTGATCGCGACTCGGCGACCACGTTGCTCGCGGTTCTCTTCTTGAACCGCCCTATTGTCTTGTCAAACACCTTCCTTTAGCGCCACCATCTGTATCTAAACAAAAACACTTGTAATACTTTAAACAGCCAGCACGTGACCTTTTCCCCACTGGGGTTTTTACTGGAGCGGAGCACAAGTAGTTAAGTGCCTGATAGCCTTCGGCTCAGGAGGCACTCTAAACAATGAAATAAAAAAAAAAAAAACAACGAATGGGTGAATAGATCTCAACAGATGGAAGCTGGTGGCATGCTCCAGACCGCTTGGCTTTAAAAACTTCCGTTGATTTTGATGATTGTATGTACAAAGGTAATATACGCGTCGTTTTCGAGCCATCGCCAGTCACCGGTCAGCGTGGTTTGTCATTTCCATATTCAACCGTCTACAAGCTTTCAGGGATTAGCTTATATCGCAATACGATCTTAGCTCCCTTTTATTGAAGGATTCAGGAGTTCAGGGCCCTGCAGATATATTTTCAGTGTTTCTGTCGACCAATAGACATGTCCTTCCGTCCCAAGCAGCCCTTCCTGCCGACCACAAGCGCCTCGCAACACTCTACTTTATTCTGGCCACCTTCGTGTTCGTTGCCCTGGTATTCCGAAACTCGGTGAGCTCAATGAAACCAATCTCACGTTCCTCATCATTTGGTTGTCGCTTTACTCCCGAATTCCTCAAAGATCCGCGCATTGCATCAATTCCATACGCTTCGAGGTGTTTGCTTCGAGGTGTTTGCTTTGAGGTGCTTTGCTTTGAGGTTGTTCGGGGAGATGGATCTCAATCGGAGACACAGCTGCGCTCGTAGTATCACCTTTTATATCTCACAAACCAGGTTTCCAGTGTGCACATCAGTCACAAACTCTGTGCACTGCTAGACATCGCTGTTTCACTCCAACCGAAATTGAACACCGCGATTGACCAGCGAAGATTCCCAACCACGCTGTTCTAAATTTGTTTCAGTACATTCAAAAACTTCCGCATATATATCTTGGGAAACAAGCTTCAATCATCTTTACAGCCCTCCTCAAATTCCATAATCCCGTCATCGAGTCTCATCGCCTCTCGCTCATAATTCCCTCTGCCTTTCTGCGCCACAGGTTTTACATCTGATTCGCTCGCAGATCAGCACGTTCATTGCAGAAGACTGTTTTCGGCTACTCCTATCTCGCGTCTTTGCCTTGGTATTGAATTTTGCTGCGCCGTTGGACATCCATCAGCTCATCGAAGAATTGCTGTAGCTGAACCCAAACCATCCAGCTGAAATCGGTTTCCAACCATCTCATTATGGCCAGTGCTTCGGGTCCCCCTCCTCGTATTCCAAATTTTGAGCTCAACGAACGTATCGGCGCCTTCTTTGCGTATTTGGGTCTCGTAGGGTTGGGTGTGAGCTATTTTACAGAAGAAATTCAGACACCGTTTGCGACGCTACGCAGGCTACTATAGAAACATGTCTACTGATTGCGAAAGCTTTTTTTGGTTTGTTGTCTTGATGAATTTCACATAAAATGTATTCACGAACAATTTGCAGGCCGCAGTGCTATTTCGACTTCCAAGTTTCGTGAAGCATGTGCGTGGAACTGGTAAATATGGCTATACTTTTCTCGCCGCACAACAGAATGGTAGCGTGGCTTCCGGAGTCGCCAGAGTTTCGCAAGGGGAGACAGGTACAGTCATGAAGAATAGTTGGATCAAAAGCACTTGGTGGAACGTTCAAAGGGCTCTCATGACTCGAATCCCACTGACCAGTGGACTCAGTGTTGGAAAACTCCTTCTCATGATGGTTTGTTACTCTGTTGATTGTTGCATAAAATTTCTTTTACAAAATGGATCATCTGCTCGTATCTTGTTGATAATGTGTCTTGCCCTAACTGCAGATGTACATTGCGGTATCAATCACATTATCGCTGTACAGAAATTTAGACAACGATATCAGCATAAATAACTACAAGCGCTTTGGCTTTCTAGCCGTCTCTCAACTTCCCATCACCTTCGCACTGAGTATGAAGAATTCCCCGCTAGGATACTTGATTGGGGAGGGTTATGAGAAGCTCAATTTTCTACATCGCTTCACCGGTTCGTCAAAGGACGTTTCTTCAGTCTAAATGGAATTGTCTCGTCTAATGGAGCCGATTTTCTTTGTACATGGTGGCTCGACGTCTCAGGTCGGCTGATGTTCTTATTTGGTAAGCTATCAGAATTAGAACTGTCATACCCTGTCATGTTTTCCAAGTTGGCCACGCTTCTATTGGTTAGCTGACAAGTTCCTACTCGTCAGCCCTGGTTCATGGCGCCCTATTGATGAAGATCCAAGTTGAACGAACTGGTACCATTCACCTTGGTCACGCTCCTCCGTCCTGGGGCTTTGCTGCGCTTGTAACAATGCTGGTGATGGGCTTCACGGGCTGGCGAGTGATAAGAGAAAGATTCTATCAGCTCTTTCTCGTCATTCATGTGATCGGGTGAGCAATTCTATCTTTCAAACCTTGATGGTCCAAAAGTCATTTTAAAAACCCCTGTTGTACCATGTACATCTGTTATCTTTGTTCATACAGGTATATCGTCATTCTGGTCACCATTTGGAAACATGTGCCAGCAACCCATCCAGTTCAGTTTCCATATCATTGTCACATACATTGATATTACTTCAATCAGAAAAGAGGCTGACGTTCTCATGTACTTGATCTACTCTACACGACTTGGTCCTTTGATATCCAGTACGTCTACGTCTCCATCGCATTCCTTGGCGTCGATCACGTCCTGAAGGCTCTCAAGACTCGTTATACCGATGCATCACTCTCGATAATGCCGGGCGGACTGACACGAATCGAGGTGCATGGAATTAATGAGGGTTGGCATGCAGGTTAGTTGATCAATTATCTCGTTACTGTTCAATATACTTGAGCTCCTTGCTTCCTCATCCGTCCAAACTTGCAACGGATCCCTACGACTTTCTTCTATGTTGCTCAAACGTTGACCCCGAACTGACAGGACTATTTATTATGCATTTCCATATCATTTCCTCCATTATTTATTCCCTAAGGCCAGCATGTTTTCATCCGAGTCCTCAACGGTCGAAACGTGGTTGAAAAGGTAATACGATTTGGGGTGGCTTTTTCGAAGTGACTCTCTTAACCAATGTGTGCAACTTGTTCGCGATTCAGCATCCTTTCACTATAGTCAATGCACCAAACCGCTCGTCCTTACCCTTGTAAGTCTTTCTTGATGAAAATCGGTTAATCCAGACAAATCATACCACAACAAATATGCATGAGGTGAGCTGATGAATTTGGCTTCACATCTATCTTCTGGGGTGACTCTAAAGGTTAGGTCAAGATTTGGTTCTTGTAGCAAAAGCAGCTGGTGATTTCACTCGTGTAAGTCCATAACTTTCAAATCGGAAGACTGTCCGTCATCCATTGCAATCGTGTGCCTTTTCATTTTGGTTTGCCTTCTTGAGCTGATCGCCTCTTGAATCTTTATCATAACATGCAGAATATGCATAAAATGGCCGACAAACCCAATGAGCTTCTCTCGGAGAAATCCAAGACTTCTGAAACTTTCATGAATTATAAACGCTTCCGCGTCACTGTTGAAGGGTGCGTCTCTTGATACCATAATTGACAGTGTCTCGGCTGTCAAGTTGATTTTATCGGCTTGAGTATTCTCTTTCAGACCTTACGGCGTCTCATTTGACGACCCCACAAAATATGGCACCGTCTTCCTGGTGAGATTTCTTATTTTTTCAAGCTCTGATCACTAATTGAGCTCAAAATTTTTTCCATGACCCAAAAGTGTGCGGGCGGGATCGGGATCACGTACTGCATCGGAATACTTGAAGATGTTAGCCTTTGGAAACCACAGTCATCTCTTCCTTTTCTGATTACTGATAAACCCGTGGACATTTAGATTGTAGGTAAGATCTTTAGAGGAGCCCCGATATCCACACAGAAGATCGAGTTGGTCTGGGCGTTTCGCGACAGTCGTGAGTGTCAATTTTTGACTCTATGTTACATGAAAAGAGACATGTTTTAAGCGTTATTATCACCAACAACAACAGGTTTACTGGAGGGGTTTGAACCTGCTTTAGCGGAAATAGTCAACGTAGCGGTCGCGCACCCTCAAATTTCTATCAACATTCGACTCTTCCGCACTGGCGGTGACCGAAACTTGAATGATTACACGAGTTTACCCGCAAAATTCGAGGCAGGAGCGCGACCAGACTTCAAAAACTTACTCGATGAAGTCGCTGCACACCCTACTAGTCTAGCTATCTGCGTCTGTGGCCCAATCTCATTCGTCGATAGCGTCTCAGCTGCTGCAATTAGTATGAACACTGGGGAGTTATCAGACATTGCACTACATACGTAAGTTGCCCATGTTTCTCTATTTTGCGTTAATAGCTTGATGAAAGCATACGAATCCTGAAATATTTTTGGCGTTTGATAAAGCGAACGGTTTGGGTGGTAGTTGCGTGCATATTGTTGTTCCAACATAGATGCATCACTGTCATACCTTTCAAACTACAAAGCAAAAACCTTTGACAAGTATCATACTTTCAATTTCAATTTTTGCCGAGATAAAAAGAAAGGTGTGCCAGCCAAAGGTGGATCTTCATCGTATTTCTCTTGACATCTGTAATCTGTCCGATAGCGATGGCTATGTCTGTATTTGTTCTTCATTAATTTTTCTCCCCAGACGTCCACTAGACATGGTTGCTATCCTTCAATCCACAATACTCTACTCATGAAAACTATAATTTTGAGTACCATTGCTTGTGGAAATGGTCCTCTTGAGCTTGCTCAGGCTCCCACAACAGAATCTTGATTCATTTTCAGTTTTTCAAGGTCTTTTTTTTGTCAAGTAATAATGGTGGTTTCTCATTCTTACTAGTTGTCATTTTCTAAGTGAGACTCATTCCTCCGAAGTAGCTTCCCGGAGTAGCCCACTGGATTGAGAGTTGACAAATTGAGTGCATATTGATTGATTCCTGTCTTGAGTGCTCAATCCAAGACAGGTAAAGGATCGTTGGATTCTGCTTCTAAATCAGCTCCTATCAAGTTAGGCTGAATCAGAATGCTTAGGTTCTCTTGAGTGAGCAGTCAAAGTATCTGATATTCTCTGTTGCAAAAATCTTACAGGATGAAGCTTTCGTGCAATATTCTCAGATACCTTTCCTCGAGGATTTCGCTAGATTTTTTGATGGAAGTAGATATGTGGCTGTTGGAAAAGTACATGCTGGACAGATGGCAGAGTTGCAAAACCTGGTGAAGAATATGAGAAAGGCAGAACGATATGAATTTCAGTGTTCAGGAATCAGAATACCGGGTGCAAAACCAATGATAATTGGAGCAGAATTTAACTCATAGGCGAGTTTTTTCCTTGGCAAACTATCAGATGCGTTTGCAAGGGCTGAATTACATGAAGAAGGAAACTTGAACGTAGAAAGAGAAGAAGCAAAGACAATGACTCTGTGAAAATGTTACCGATGAGCAATTTGCCCACCTTTGGAACGGGTTCATATCTGGTTCATATCTTAAACATATTGGTGATTAAGAAGGTGGACAAGCTTTCGATTGTTATAGCTGTTGGGCATCGAACCTCATGCTACAAGGAAAAAGTTACTTTCTCATCAGCTCAGTGGCAAGATCAAGCCTTTCTGATCATCTGGCCATGGGCCACGCCTGACTGCAGATACATTTCAAGTCTCTGGTGCATCTTCATGCTCTGGCTCAACGGGCATTTGCATCTGATGAAAGGCATTGAGAACACCTCGTGCGAGTTCTGTATGTCATGAGACGACCAGTCATCGCTGGACCCATCTTTCTTGAAAAGCCTTATCCTTTGGTTGCCCCAGCCTGATTCATGACCCAACTCCGCCATTTCTCTGGTGCCGCCTCAGTCTCTTTCCTTATTCTGAACTCACTAAAGTATCGATCAAAGTACGTATGGAGGATGGTACGTAACCGTCGCACCCAATTACAGCTGCCGAGTGAATCAGACATGATACATCTAAAGGCTCAAATTTGAGATTCGGTCGACGCTCGGTGAAGCAGGCCATCCGTTTATTGGCTAGGGGACGTTGAACAAATACAAACAGTTTCCTACTTTGCATTGTCGTTGACAGAGTAGCGGATATTTATACATATGAGAATAGCATCTTTCGATCAGAACCCACCTGACCTGCATGTGGTCCGATCAAAATAGCCGGAGTGAGAGGCCTTTGTATGTACACTGAGTGGTCAGGGTGGTCACAAACAAAAAACTGCTTCTCATCCGATGTAGCTGCACTTATTGAACAAACATCCGAGCGCCACATTGCATAACCAAAGGAGGAAGATATCTATACGCAAAAACAAACAACAAGTGATTCTAATGTTCCGTGTTTTCGGGGGCAATTATAGTGTTATCTGGACCTATCATCCGTCTTCGAAAGAAGAAACAAAGAAGGAAATGGAACTGCCTAAGGAGAAAAAGAAGAAATCTCAAGTCTTTCTCGGACACAGACACCTCCGATAGCTCTCAGAGATACACATAACCCCACTATTTTGTAAGACAAGAAAGAGTACCAGATAGAAGTTGTTATTAACAAAATATGATGAGCAAAAAAAAGAAAAAAAAAGAAAAAAGCTTCAAATTGAAAGACTAGAAAGTCCAGCGAGAATGTCTAATACTTGATGAAACCAACCAAATGAGCTCTACTAGATATGCTTGATACTTTTTTTAAGAAGAGGTTTGCAGTTTTTATGAAGACTAGAGTGACCTTTTAAGTTTTTGCGATACCTCAATCCGCAAGCGTTACAAAGATTTCTCAACCCAGTCGGCCCACTTCTCCATTCTGGAGTATTTTTCGTTCCGCATTGTGCGCATATCCTTTCGGGACCGGCTCTGGTTTTCTTCTTCTTTATGATTGGAAGATTGGAAGGATAATTCGGAGAAGGAGATTGAGATGGTGTGGATGGGAATGAGGCGGTCGCGAAAATTGTATTGGGAACCATCTCTTGAGTAGCTCTGCAATAATTTATAAGTAAAAGAAGGTAGAAACAAATTAGATAGGGGTATACTTTTTCAACGCCTGCATAATCAGGAGGTATGATATCTGGAGTCTCAAGGAGAAAAATGATAACTCAACTGCCACATCAATTTAGGGGAGCAAGAATCAAAAGAAGGAGAATAAGGAGAATGTGGAGGGAATTGAGGAATTGTGTAGGCATAATCCGCACTGGGATAAGGCTGGATGTGCAGATGAGGATATAGATAGGCTTGTTCTGTTTCCATAATGGAGTCACGGGGAAAGCTATGGTTATGTGCCATCATAGACATCGGATAATTTGGTGAGGGCGGATAGCTCAACTCTATTGAGAGGTGCGGTGGTGTAAGAGACTGCCGAGGGCACGAAGAAGATGGCAGTGGAGCGGAGATTTTGGCGAACTGATCTTCTGCGAAATTGATGATCGGTGGTTGAACTGGGCAAGGACGAGGAAAGATGTCGGAGGCTGCCATGTTGGGAAAGTTGTTGAAGTGTTGGAGTCTTTGGCTCTGGATCAAACGAAAGCAAATTCAAAGCGAAGATGAGCAATCAAAAGAGATTTGAAGATATGAGGAGTAAACATAAGAATGATTCGCACTTCTGCTTCAGGTTCACTCAAGCAAAAGGTCTTTACATCCATCTGGTTAAAGAAAGTTGTTGTAGTTCAGAAATCTATTAAGGTCGAACAGCTGGTCCTCGAGTTCCGTCACTCTACTGAAAGAAGTAAATACTTTTTAGGTAAAATGGGATGTTTGGGATCGTCAGAGGATTGAATTGTCGATCAATCCCTCTCAGCCTATTTAAATATTCAATCGTCAGAAAAATTCCAACAAATTCAAAAGCAATTCAAAAACTCAACTATAGTTTGTACTTTTCTTCACTCAAACCATTCAAATCGAACTTACTGAGACTGTAACGTCAAAACGATAACCTCGATACATACCAGCGGGAAAAAAAAGAAGAAAATCCACAAAAAAAAACAAAAAAAAGGCAAAGATGTACTCCGGCAAGTTCCAAATTGACAAGTACAGGTTCTATGTTGCGGATCAAAACTCTCTCTGTGTAGCTCTGTGTACGGTGTACCTGACGAATGCACCAGCCTTCCATCCTTTGATTTCGTATCTTTTCTGCTATATTCTTTTGCTGATGTGACTCAAACACCACTGAAAATGGCTACCTCAGTAGTGAAGCTTCCAACATACACACAGGCGCAGATACAGCCGGATCCTCTATGCGGGCCCCAATTTTTCTATAGGGGCTCAACCCCGAACGAAAGGGCAGAGGTTTGTTTCCCATCACTCAAGTCGACAAACCGACACCCCCTGTTCCCGTGGTGCAATGGTCTAGGCTTGGGGACGATTTAGGTCCTGATCTGTTGGCTACTAGACTTGACGAGTTTTGGACTTGCCTCGATTGCAAGGAGGATCTGAAAATTGGTGGTTAGAGTGATTACGCGTATAGTGACAGTCGCGCGTCTCGTTCGGCTCCCTTGGCCGGTGCCGATGACAGGAGCTTGCAATAAAGCACAGCAATCCTCAGCAAACCCCAAGAAACCTGTTCGAGACGGGCACTCATACATATTTGCGCAGCCAAATTGAGGACGATTTGCGTCCCGCGAACATTATCGTCTCCTCTCCCGCAAGTGATCGGTTGGTATCCTACGCCGCGGTCCACTTCCTACGTGCGGTGGCCAAGGTTTCAAACACACTCCGTCAATTAACCAAGACGATCCTTCCTGCAGTGTTGGTCTGCGCCGAAGCACGTGAGTGAATGAAACGTGTATTATGTATGCAGCTTCCGCCTTTCTTGCTGAGGCCAGGATCGTCCCACTCTTCGTAATCAACCATCGAGCCTTTTCCCAAATTCTGATGAATTAATCCGTCCTCTCCTCCGGCAATCATTACCCACCGTGCGTGGTACAATTTGTTGCCCTTTTTTTGTGTGGTCACTGGTCACACACGCATACAGCAGTCATTCACCTCTCGTCCTTGAACTTCAAAGACCACCGGCGCCTATTATTGATGTGTACTTTTGGAACTTCGAACAGAGGCTACGTAGAATTCGCGCGAAGATAGATCACTTTGGCTTTCATAAGGTGGGCTCTTTGGCCGATCGAGCATATGTACATACAGCATTTACAACCTTACTGCAATGATACCGGCAATTCGGCCGGCAAGGCGCTGCACGCTTCGTAAAACGCTTCCGTGAATTTTGCCTGTAAGAGTCCATGATAGGGCTTGATATTTGGGCCATGTTATATGTAAAACGCAAGGTTGATCGCGCAGGGTGAGCTCAGTACCCACAATGCCACATATGTACTACACCCCCTAGTCTTATTGGCAATCATGAGATTACGAGACACGCACGATAGGTAGATTGCGGGGTTGCGGGAAACAAAACGATTTCTTGCCAAAAAGAGTCGACACGGTGGACACATATACAGTGTCGAGTTCACAAAGCTGGCCCTATATTCCCCGCGAATGTGCCTGACGTCTGCGGGCAAGGATGTGCGAGCTTTTGATACGAACGATTAGCTGTCTTTTATGATTGAGACATTTGAGTTGGATTTTTAGCGCCAGAGTATGGAACACGAAGGCAAGGATTGATTTTTCATATATTTCATTGTAAGGCCCCGCTTGGTTGCCGCTTGTTTTCATACACTAAAGTAAAAGTGTACCACATGAAAGACCAAAAACCACAGTACAAGTTCAAACTCACAAGTTAATCAGAGTACAAAATGAAACGGTGGTTTTTGAAAAATCGTTTGGCAACTCAAAGCTAAAGCCAAATTACAATGCTTGTGAGGACTAACAATTATTTATTTGTACTTGAAAATTCAAAATTCACATGATGAATTCTTCATCAATCAAGTTCATCAACTCCAAATAATTGCTACCAAGCGGGGCCTAAAAGGAATTAAAAAAGAAACAAAAGACAACATACTCAGAGCAAGCATTGAGTACCTGTGGTGGAATTTGATGCAACAAGATCCCTCATTTGAGTATTGATAAGAGAATCATCATGAATCCAAGAATTAGTCACTTTGACATGATAATGAATTGGAATATTTTTTTGCAATAAAATTTCTTGTTTCCCTCTTGGGATGTGCTGTTGGGACCTTGTAGCACCATTTCCAAGTTGAATGACGGCCAGGATCTTCAAGTAAACAGCTTACAGCCATTCCAATAATTCTTGTCGCTCCATTTTGAAAAAGAAAAAGTGAAACTCGGTGAAACCTAAGTTTTTACTTGATAAAACTTTGAAATTGGCTGTAATTCAAGAAAATACAGCCAATTTTCAGGTTTTAACTAGTTAAAACTTAGGTTTTGAGCTCATAAACTTTTTCTTTTCAAAAATGTGAGCAACAAGAAATATTGGAATGGCTGTATGTTGATATAAGTCCATATATCTTCAACAGATTTAGTCATTATGATTTTTGAGCGGACCACAACTAAATTCAACCAAGAATTGAATTTGATATACTTCTGGAGTATAATATATTTGGGGTGTATGTACAATCCAAGCTAGATGAAATGAATGTCAAAATTCCATAAAAGACCCAAGGAGCGTTGATGATGACCAGGGCTTGTAAATGCTACATTGAAGACACACTATATCAACCATTGGTGTATTGTTTGGAAGATAGAGAAACAGAATAATTGACTTCAGGGTAATAAGCTTCCAGACATTTGTTCAGAAACACCATAGCCTTCCAATCCATGTTGACCAACCCAAATTTGCTGAGCCACCGGGCCTTTGGCGAGTCACTTTGTTAAGTTCGCCGTTGAGCAGGTTTTAATTCATCAGTTGACAACATCTGGACAAAGAGGGGATTTGATACACATGCAAGATCAATCACCACAGTGATTTTGGACTTTGGATTGATAAACATTCAAAACAGGTTCTTCACCAGTCAAGGACAGACCGGAAATCAACCAGGGCAAAATCCAGTTGATGAACCATAATATAAAACTGGTGGTGTGAGCTTTGATCAAGGTTGGTGAGTAATTGTGCATACCAATACCTTCTGCGCTTGGGTTTTTGCTGGTCTTGACTCTCGAGCCCTGGCCCATGTACCTTTGGGTGGAGCTTGCTAAGTCCTGAACAACGATATGACCCCACTTTTTCTTTATCATCAAGAGACAATATGGCTTCTCTTTCTCTTTACCACCAAGACTGAATTGTGCATTATCCTCGTCAATTCTCAGATTTTCTTCTCCTTCATCAAAATTCCCAGTCACACTATCATATAGCTGGAAGTAATAGTCTAAAAAGCCTTCTTGATACTTGAGGTTCAGCCGGATACAATTCATAGGCCATCAAAATTTCCTAGCTTTCTTATCACTGAGACTCACCAATCTTGAACAATATTCAAACCTTTCCCCTTACTTTGTGTGAGATATACCAACGTTGTTGACCATGGCTATGGGGAGTAAGTCATCTGTCAACTCTTACATGGTGGAATGTTTTCTAATCACCATTGAGCACTCAAACCTAATTCCAGACACTAAAATTTCCTACATCTCTTCCAGCACCAATTGATTTACGGACCAAAGCCATCCTCCTCAAGTAAGGGAGCTATGTCCAATCACTATCACTCAACCTTTCTGGAAATTGCTGTAAACCTATTGGTGAATTTACAAATGATCCCTTTTATGATAATCTTATCCCTCAATACAAGGACAAAGAATCCTCTCAAATCAGAGCATAGCTCTCTCCAGAGAGTGTGAGATGCTTGATAGATTGGTTCCCCAACCTTTCTGCGCTAGTGATTGAATATGATCTTGAGGTAGATAAAAGATCCAAGTAAAGGACTGGATCACAAGCCTTTCTGTTAGAGCTAGTTCCATTGTTATCATATCTAAGACAACTCCGGCATCTGAAATTGCGTGGTGGATGCAGCATGAAGATTGCCAATGGATTTTCAAGAGACATCCTGGATAATCAACCTGTGTTTGAGTCACTTACATTGGCTGGATTTCCAGATTCTGGAGACCAACAACAGCATGGTGACAATTCCCTCAAATTCAATCTGTCCAGAATCAAATGTTTATCACAATTGCATTTATGGGGACTCAAAGCTTTAGATACAGAATTGTGCATTCACAATTGGCCAAAAACAATCACTGATCTTTCAATTTGCTATTGTGGTGATTTATTACCAGGTGCTGTGCACCAAATCATCCAACATGTTGCACCTTACACGACAAAGCTCAAGCTTGACTTTGGCTCTATGCCAATTTATCATCATGGCAGATGGGAAGAAACATGAGATATCGATTCTAGGTAGAGTCCAGAAACTCATTTCACTCTTCTATTTTTGACTGACTTGGAGCTTTTGCCCAGGACCCTCTCTTACTAGACACCTTTCAAGACTGTAAATTTCTAGGCCGTCTCCAGTGGACCTACAGAACATTGAATCATTGTAGCACTCTAATTAGGATGCTTCTTAAAGCCAATTTGCCTGAGCTCAAGAATCTGATTGTGACTCCTCACTGGCGGTTAACACTGGCTGATGTTGAACATCCAGTACAAGAATTCAAGAAGCCATTAGATCTATTGCAAAAAAAAATTCAAAGAAGCCACTATGAAAGCAACCAGAAGGTGACCTTCTGATGATCCCCTCTAGTAGTTGACCGGATTCGAAATATTACAATTACACTCCCATGTATGGTTTTACATGGCCTCACTAATCTGAAGGGAAGATATACTTTTCCTACTTCCTGGTGGTATGCTCATGCAAGTCAAATTTCATGAGGCTTTTAAGACTTGTTCTGCACTTGGTCTTTGTAAAAAAAGCCACCACTTGGCTAAGACAAAGACGTAGTATCAGATTGTTGAGAATACGTGAGTTGTAGTCTTTGATGTACTACTTTTGATTTTGACATGTTTGGAAATCAAGACTTATCTTGCTTGCAATGTACATGAGATACAATTATATAATCCTGCCTCAGCAATCATATAATCTCTTCCCTCACTCAATTGCACATCTCTCTTGATTGATATTATCTCACCTCTCCAGGTCTTATCTGATGTTTTACATTCTTCTCAACTCACCTATTTACGGATCTGGAACAAACTTTTTGAAGAATTTTGAACATAAGATCATGTGTTGATTATTTTTCCACTTCTCATATGCTAACCTCCAGCAAGTGAATCAGATTTCAATTTGCCTTCTGAATTTTCCTTTGTAGACTTAACAATGGGTAGATTTCAAGGCGTCTAAGAAAAAATGTGTGAGTATGAAGTGACTCCATAGTGCTTGAGTCCTTGCTAAACTTGCTGCTTCCAATAATTATCAGTTCTCAACATTATCAAAGAATCTACTCAATGCTGACAGTGGAGTGGAATTGTGCCAGGGTCATACTTCTGACATAGGGTCAGAAGTTGGCTCACGCAGAGGTGTTTTTTCAGGTGTAGGATCAGGAATAGGCATATGTGGAGGAGTCTCATCAGGAGTGGGATCAGGCAAGTTTCAAGATGTGTGAATGATGTTATCTGGAGTGAGGTCTTCACCTTGAGTTAAAGGATGAATGGGTGAACATCTCAAAGCACAGGGGGAAAAATAGAACTTGAAGCTCACATAGATATGAGAAGAGGAACCTTTCCTGATATCTCCAAAAATGTTTCAATTTGTCTTCAGAATCCTTCAATTCACATTTTTTTGTTGCACTGATGTGCTCATGAGCCTGCAATACTTATGTTTTGCTTGAGTTTGCCAAAGCATGCTCATCTTCATCTGGAATGAACATCTCTCGAGGATGGTAATCAGGACTCAGCTGGCACACTGCTGTATACTCAGCATCACCTGTACAATGACAAATCCTTTGGAGGAACAAAACTCAGGTGCCAACACTGCATGAGGAGCATAAAAATTTGGGATGTTGTTAAAGAAATCCTGATTCCATAAAATCAATACAAAATTTGATAGAATCAGGATTTCTTATGGTCAAAGCTGCAAAACTGCCTGACCTGAGCCCCACTAAGGGGGTTTCAACTTTGGATTTTTTTACATATTTTTGAATTTTTTTGAAAATTCAGGCAATTTTTTTGTAAAAGAATCTTTGTAAAACTAACATATTTTTTACAACAATGGCACTGCACAAATAATGTATTTTTCCAAGGTGAAAAATGATTGACATTAATGCACAAAATGATTAATAATGCAGAATTAATGCAGAAAAATGCAGAATTAATGCATTTTTAATCATTTTGTGAAATAAATGTAATCATTTTTCACCTTGGAAAAATACATTATATTCACAGTGTGGGCAAGTTGTTGTAGCATAAAAATACCTCAAATGCTTCAACTTGAAACCCCCCTATTGACAATGTATTTTGCAACAACTGACAACTTGTTGTACTGCAAAAAAGTGTAAACACCAAATCTTGAAACCTGCTGAGAACATTTAGAGTGACAGCTTTCACAGCAAGCTTTGCATCTACGCAATAACATTGTACCACATTATATTAACCAAATACGTGTTTGTGGACCCAGTGAGTGAGTCTATCAAGATCTTGAGTATACAATACAACAACTTCATTTCAATTTCTATCTTCCCAAACAAACAAAAAATCAATGACATACAAGAAAGAAAATGAAAACCGATATGATTATAGGTATCTCTCAACAATCAATACATGTGTCAGAAATATAAACGTACAAAAAACTAATTGCAAACAAAGAAAGAAGAAAAAAGAGGATCATGTTTGGTTAAGTCAAGTAAAACAAGAAAAAAGATAAGATAAAAGGGTAGTAGCAAGAAATTATAAGAATCATAGGTCTTCCATATATAAAGAATCAGGTCGTGTACGCTTGAAAGGAAATAGCAAAAAAAGACAATAACGTTGAAATTATTCGATAGAAAATCCTAGACTAGACATAATGGTAAACGGGCATACATTAAAAAAACATTAAAAAGAAATCAACGCATATCCAAGATCAATACTTTCTTGGATCAAAATGAGACGTATGATACGGATCAGGATGAGTTCCATAATTGGTGGTAGAGGGTGGCCAGTCTACTTCTCCATAAACGTCCCCTCTATACATTCCATTCACTCTTGACAGAGCTTCTTGATGTTTGGCTTGAGTGACTAGCCATACTTCTTCCTCTTCTGACATCATTGGATGAGTATAACCATAAGAGCGCAGTGGTAAAGGGCCTGAAGACGAGTTAGAACGTCTCAATCTCGGTTCTGTTGGTGAATCGTAGTAGCCTTTGTGGCGGTTCTAAATGTGAAAATGGAATCGTGTAGGATGTCAGTATCGCAAGTTTCAAGAATAAGCGGTCGATATTTATAAGTAGCAACTTACAGCATGTGCCAAAGGAGGTCCCTGAGGAAAAGTCAATTCGGGATAAGAACCGATGTTGAAAGGCGGTCGCGCGGCCTGTTTGCCCAGTTCCTGATCTCGAAGTTGCAATTTGGCGCGCAATTGGGCTGCACCCGTGTGATGGTCTGGGGTCATCGACCGCGTAGCTAGGCCCGGGTGTCGATTGGTTTGGGATGTCCGGTGAGCATCTGCTTGTGCTTGTGCCTCTGCGCGAGCCATGCCCTCTGCTGGGTATCCACGGCTTTGATTGTCCATGCGCGCTTGAGCATCTGTCCGAGCTTGATGATCTGCACGTACTTGAGCATCAGCACGCTCTTGAGCTTCTCTTTGTTGGCGTGCCTCTGCTTCGACCTTTGCTCTCAGTTCTTCTGTTGCTCGGTTTCGTTTCTCTTTCTCATTCTCTTCATCTGCCAGCCAACTTTCTAATTGCTGTGTACGTGTTCGTAAGCTCTGATTTTCACCCTCGAGTTGATCCAGTTGACTCTCAAGTTCTGTCACCTTGATAAGTAAGTTGTCGTGAGATGAACGGAGCTGAGTGATGATGGTTTCAGCTTCTTTGAGGGCATTGAAATAAGCGGGTGATTGGTCGGTCGAAGTTTTTGGGAGGTCAACTCGATCAGCAACGATGTTTGGAACGGATGCGCTGGTCATGATGAGACCTGGAGACTGCTCAACGGAGCGAACTGGTCGAAGATTGGAAGCCAGCTTGACCGGGTAATCCTTCAATGGTGTGCGTTTCAATGGCGATTGAGAGTTTAAAGTTTGAGAGACTGATGCAGCTCTCACTGGATAAGCTGGAGACGAAGGTCTAGTAGAACGTCCAACTGATGTGGCTGCTCTGCTACCCGCTCGATACTCAGCTATGTCGTTCAATAGTGGGGTGATGGGAAGTCTCACCGGACTTGGAAGTTGATCTTCTGGCATACCTGAAAGTCTCAGGTTTTCGATACGCGCGTTGAGCTCTTCAGCTTCTTTCTGTTTCTGTCGCCAAAGCGTCAGCTCATCTTGCGTGGTGAAGTAAGGTTGAGTTCTAAGAGCTGCAGCGTCCAAATTTTTCGAGTGGGGAGCAGGAGAATTCACGACCGCGCTGGGACCAAGTGTATCCATATACGGAGTAGAACCGGGACGAAGATGGTAGCCAGGAGATTGTGACGGCTGAGAAGTAGACATCGGTTGGGTTTGAACAACAGACTCTAACTGAGCAGTGAGTTCTGCAATGCGTTGTTCCTTGACCTTCCTGTTATGATCCTCGAGAAGTTGCTTGTGTTGATCTGTACTGAGCCGAGAAAAGGACGAAGTCCGACGCAGTGACTGATTGGATTGTTTGGAACGCAAGTGGGCTGTGTTGGCTGAGGGGTTGGCTTGCCTTCGTTTGTCGACCCATGCAATCGAAGATGAACAAATAAAACAAATCAATTCAAGAATCAGTCATCCACGTGAGCAAGTTGGTTTCATAAGGAGACAAAAAGGAGATTTCGTGAATGGGATCATGGCAGATGCAGCGAAGAAATCTGGATCTGTACAAAGTCAAATTCGTCCACTCTGTCCAATGTCTCGATGCATGTGCAGCATACATCCTTTGTGTCGCTCCGTGCGACTCTTTGTTCAGTGAACAAGAGCAGATCAACACTTTCAACTCCCCGACTGAGACTGAAATCATGAATAGGGTACAGATAATCAAGAACCTGGTCAAGGGGCGATCCAGTTCTGAATCAATGGGCACTGAGCCTTGATTTCAAGGTGGTTCAAGTGCACTACCATGTATGCGTGTTGAGAAATCTCCTGCGACATATCGAGCAGATGGAGTTGGAGTGAATCGCACTGTCCTTGAAGGGTTGGCCACGATTGACGAACGACTATCGACCTCGATTGGATGGTTTGATGCCACTTTCAAGCTCGATAATTTTGAACAGGAGAAAGACAAAAAGAGATTCTTTACCAGGTCTTTGCACCGACATCGAGCCTCTCGAGTATTCTCATCTTAGAAGGGGATAGGCGAAAAAAAATAGAACGCCTATTTCGTTTCACTTGGGTTGGAACCAACTGAGAGCGTCTATCCACTAAAATGGATTTCCTAGGTGGCTGGGCCGTCGTAAAAGTGGATAAAGTGATAGAGCGATTGTGAATTGGTTTCGTCTAATATGATATCATGTACTGTCGTAACTTCACACTCATTGATTTCAAGTTTTACGATTCTACTTTTT
Source organism: Melampsora larici-populina 98AG31 (assembly GCF_000204055.1). Taxonomy (NCBI): domain Eukaryota; kingdom Fungi; phylum Basidiomycota; class Pucciniomycetes; order Pucciniales; family Melampsoraceae; genus Melampsora; species Melampsora laricis-populina. Next base: position 129,901 of record NW_006768822.1, read on the forward strand.
TGCTGAGTTGTCAAAGGTAGAAGTGAAAGAAATGATGAAAGTCACAATCGACCATTAGCCTCAACTTGCAAAACTGGTGACGATGGTAAACAGGAGTCAGGTGTCTGCGATCCCGGTCTTACGTAGTACAGTGGTATAAAGTTGAACTCTAATATACGAAACTGGCAAATGCTGATGAAGTACTGAGAGAAACACTTGAAAGTCCTTTGAGATGATGATGTTGATGAGATGAGATGGTCATGAAACCGAATGGGAAAAGTCTCTGCCAGAGAAACCGAAGGATTGGGCGACTACACCGTTGTCCATTTCACAAAATTTGATAACTTTTCACATGTATGTCACACTCCCGAAGCACGCCGTTATTCTACCAGTGGGATATCGTTCAATTCAATTAACCATGGAAGCGAGATTGCACTGGAAATAGTTCGCTTCACACGATGATGCAATTGTGGAGTAACGCAAATACAATGTACCTCGGTTTGGTTGAGACACACTCTCGGGCAAAGCATCTCCAACGTGGCTGAATTTGAATGACTCAATTACGGTACTCAAAACAATCAGGTCCGAGCTACCTTTGTCCGAAACCTACTTACATAGATTTCATTTTTGCGGGGACAAGAGAAACTAGGAATTCCCCACCTGGTTTCTCGTTTTGAGGAGCCCTTCGCCATCTACCACACCTCAACAACATGCCTCGTGTAGGCACCCGAGCCCAGCTGATATCCGACCTCGTGAAATCATCGCTTCATCTCTTATCGGTCATCAATCTCACATACCAGTCGCCTTCATACTTACCTCTTCAAGCGTTTCTTCACTTCGAATTGATGAAAACTGGCACCTTATTACTGCTCGAAAACTCTCAAGAATCGGTCACTATCTCAATGATCGCCTTAGTTGGAGCACTCGAAACTTACCTGAATGGATGCTTGAAGCTTCAAGAGGCCGAATCGAATCAAGTGGCCTTACGTGAACACTGTTTCCGGATTGGTGTTATACTTGGAGAAGCCCTCGAACAGACTGATAGAATACGTTACTTTGAAGATCGACTGTATGAAAACAGGAAGGACCTTCAACAAATACGTTTCACTGCGGTCTTCAATGGAAGCGATAGGAATTTTATGAAATATGTCAGTGTTTCGTAGTTCTTACCCGTTTGATTGATATGTGTCACTGATCTTTCATCATAATTGCTACCTACCACAGGCTCGAATGTCGAAGGAAAATTTTTTTCGCCTTGTACCTTTGATTAGTGAAGACCTCGTGTTTCATAACAGCTCATCGCGGCCTCAATTACCGGTCGAGTGGCAGCTCCTTGTGATGTTATGCCAGCTAGGATTGAGTGGAAATGGTGGAAGTGCGTATATGATTGGACAAATGTTTGGCCTAAGTGGTGAGTAGGTTATCTCTATCGGATCCTTGTATTATATCTGATGTCTGGCTGTTTCAGAGGGGAGTGTACATAACTTTACATCAAGATGTTTTGAGGCGCTATTAAAACTGGAAAGCCAGTACGTATACTGGCCGGACGCAGAAGAACGAACAATCATCAAGAACGACATCGGTGCTAGGTCATTTTTCAAAGATTGCGTTGGATTCATAGACGGAACCCTCATCCCTCTAGCCGTGGCTCCTCTCAAAAACCCGGAGGACTTTTGGACTCGCAAGTTTATGTATGCTCTCAATTCGATGCTGGTTTGTGATCACAACGCTCGGATCATCTATGCGCTGCACGGTTGGTGTGGCAGTTCACATGACCAGCGTGTTTTTGCATCTACTCAGGTAAGTTTGATTGATTCTCATATCCAGGAGAAAAGCTGATTGTTTTTGTCAGCTTGCTCAACACCCTGATCGGTTTTTCTCGGAGGGCAAGTACCTGTTAGCCGATTTGGGTTATACATGTACCCAGAACATCATTCCAACCTTCAAAAGTCCCTGTTCTTATGGATTAGATCATTTGAAGAAAGAATTCAACACTGCACTTAGTGAGCAACGCGTGGTTAGTGAGCACGGAAATGGCATGCTCAAACTACGATTCCAGTCTTTACGAGATATTTGACTCATCATCAAGGACACACGATCAGCTACCCATGCTGTCAACTGGATCCGAGTGGCCTGTCTTCTGCACAACTTCACGCTCAAGAATAGGGACAGCTGGAAACCAGACCAGCCACCTGAAATTTATGATGACGACGGTCAAGAAGTCCCTATCAATTATGATCAAAATGCCTCTTATGCAAGAAGAAACAAATTATTGCAAGACTTCAGAAGATGGCAGTGTAGGGTAAATGCGCAAGTGTAAAAGCAATATTCTCTCTTTTTAAAACAATTGTTGTTTAGCTATTAAATTTGTTGGTTACGTATTTTGATTCAAAAGAAATGAGTACAACTGTTTTGATGTTGTAAGGTATATTTAAAATTTAAATACAAGTGATACGCTGTTGTTTAGGAAATTATTACTCTGAAAGAAATGAATACAAGATTTGTGAGTTAAGGATCCTCATGAAGTATAAAAAACTTAACTCTTATCCCAAAAAATTTATTTCGAATTGTGAACTTTTGGGTCAAAAGTTCATATTCTCACAATGTACCCTGAGGCGAGAAAAATTAACCAACCAAAAAGGAGTACTCCTTGTATTTCATACCACCCACCAAAAAAAAAGATTTCACATTGATTTGCGCACACAATACAATAACAGGCCTACAACATATTTTTAATTTAAATTCAGATCTCTCGCACACACAATTAGACATTTGAGCTGATACAGAATTGAGCTGATACAGAATTTTTAGTCGTTTGTAAGATACACACACAATACACGATATTTGTTATCAGAGCCATTTCAAACCTTGGTTTTAGTTTTAGATGCTAGCAGCCATCTCATCCGCCACCTTCAAGGCCTCGTCTTTAGTCATGCCTGCAGAGACAAGCTGGGTAACCCATTGAATCTTCTCGCGCGCCATAGTGAGTTTGTCAACCGCCGCAGGACCGTGTTCGAGAGCTTCAACCGCGGCTCGCTCCGCTTTAAGTTCGCGATCAATTCGGAGAAGGCTCAATTCAGCCTGTTTAGTGACAAGTTCTGCATCTAAAGCTCTTTTCTTCGCAACAGCATCAGGAGATAGGTCGCCATCATTGGCACGCTTGTCATTTCTAGCAGGAGAACCGTCCAATCGGGATCCGAGGAACGAGATGAAAGCTTGAGTCGAGGTGGCCATTTGATCCTTCAAATCGTGGTAATCACTCGCCTCCTTCTTTCGTTCTCCGGTAAGTTCCTTTAAATCTGACATAGTAGGCAAAGAAGATCGAACTGATTTGGTTATCTCATTCTTCTTGCTAGTTGATTGTCTTTGAGGTGTCTCGCTCGCAGGTGGTTTAAATGCAGCAGGTGGCATTGGTCAGATATGGCTACTAGTACTACTGGAGCGACTGATAATCGATGGACGCTGGATCATGGGTGGCAAGATATCTTCAGGATCAGGAGTTAGCAACAAATGGTCTGGCGATGGAGAACGGCTGATGGGGGGGTTCGGGTTCCAAGATTCATCAAAAGGGATTGACTCGGCGGTTAAAGTGAGAGGATAGTCCTGGACTCCATTCGGGGTAGGGGTAGCCTGGGTAATCGGAGCGTCGGCTATGTTTGGAGTCATTTGGGTAGCATTTGGAGTAGTCATTTGGGTAGCATTGAAAACCTCGGCAGTAGCTAGTGGTTCGTTTCCAGGACGGTCACCCATGATCGGATCGAGCTCTTCATAAAAACGGCAGAGGCGTTTCAACATCTCTGAACCAGGTGGGAGAATGGGTTAGTATCTTGTAACACCCTAACAATTAAATGACGAGCTTACCGTTGGTCGTAGTGGCAGCCTTCGATCTGATGGCCTCACCGGCATCAGAATCATAATCTGCTTCAGGGTCAGCCTGCAAGTCATTGATATCAGTCTCTGCCTGCTCCAAGATCCCAGCCCCGGTCTGTTTACGCCACCCTTGAGCGGCTCGAAACTTTGTTTCGAAAAGTTCAATCTAGGTGTAGGTGGAAAGAATAAGGTCAGAATAACGAAAGACAGATTAAGAAGAATGATAAAACCCTTACCTGCTGCTTGCAGCCCTTCCAGTTACGAGCCAGAAACCCCTTGGCCACAAGATACTTGGCACATCTCTCGCAACACTCCTTCTTACTAGGATTTCCGCCTTGATATGCAGAGTAGTTGGTCGAAATCGAATCCGAAGCAGTCATACACATCCAAATAGCGTCTTCAGGACCATCTTGATCACCCCAAGTAAGTCCCATCCACTGAACGATGCCTTTGAGAGAATTCTTACCCTCCTTGTTGAGATCTTTAACCCACGAAACCTGTCTCTGTTTCATAACTGTGGCGTGGTGAGGGGGATTTGCGCTGAGATCATCTGTAATTGGTTTAGACCGACAACTCCCACGTTTGGGAACCGGAACTGAAGGAGTATTGGAGGACATTTGAGCAGTTGGGCGTGAGGCTGGGTAGAGGGAAGTTAAGGACACCGGTGAGATAGTGGAGACCGGAAGAGCGGGTAGAGAGAATGAGACCGGACAAGCGGGTTAGGGAACTAAATTTAAAAAGTAGGTGCTGGCTTTGTGGTGATCAATTTATGGGATCAATTAAAAAATTCACAATTACCAGTTTACCAGTTTATTAGCAGGATTCAGCAGGAAAGAAAATTCGAAATGGAGGTTTTTGATCAATTGAAGCTCTTGTAGGCTTATGTATGGGTCATTAGGTCAACATTACATCATTTTATTTCACATTATATATCAAGATCATTATAGTTTAGTTAAAAATTTATTACAAAAAGAAAGAAAGAAAAACATAAGAAAAATTCGAAATTATAGGTATAAAGGTTGGAAAATGGTTTTTAGGTTAGTAAAAATAAAGTTATGGGTATTATGAGGTTAGAATATGAAAGAACAACATTATATGATACTATGACAATTTTAATCTTCAAGGTTGATAAGTAGAAACAGAAGTTATTAGGAAAAAAGCACTTTTTCGAAGTTGGTAAACAAGAGGTACACGTGTAGTTTGGTTGTGTAATAGTGGTAGTGATGGAATTTAAGGTTGCCAAGAGGATTTTCCGGGATTTTTAAGGCTATAGATGATGATGTCATATTACATGAGCAAGAAAAAGATAGTAGTAGCTGTGAAAAGTGAAGAAAATGGGTGAAATTCGTGGAAAATGGAGGTTTTCAGCTAATTACATATGTCAAATGACGTCAGAATAGGTTGGTAGATGGCTCGTTCAACGCAGAAGAGTGGATTACATAATGTACAAACTTTAAATCATTAGTAACGGAGGTGTGTGTAAAAAGTTATAAGGCAAATAAAGAATTGGTGTGAATCTCAAATTTACAGTCACAAGTCATATGTAACACTAAAAACCTTAACTTCACAACTCAATATCTTACTCATCACTCATCAGAAGTAGGTCATGTAGGTGTCAGAAATGATCAGTAACACGTGGGCTACAAGATGCACTTTAGTAATCAAAAATTGGAGCACATCTGAAAAAATTCGTAATCTCAAAAATTGGTTTTCAGCTAGTTTACAAGGAAAAAATCACCTGTATTCATCATAAGAAGTGCTGTACATCATATTATTGCGTCATTGATTACTTTTAGCTGTGAAAATTACATCATTTATTAGTAACAAAACCATTACATTGCGTCATCATAGGGTTTTTAGGGAATTTTGGGCGGATTTGATTGGTTTTGAGGCTGTTGACCATTGTAAAAGTTCTAGTACATTGTTATATATACTTTGAGAGGGTTTTGGGACTGTTGTTCCCCTTTTTTTCTTTATCATTTACGCCATTATTATTTTGTTTATCATCATAAACTTATTTTAATAGTACCTGTTCACTTAAATACGCCCTTTATTACAGTTATAAAGAGAAATTTACTTTAGTTTTATAGTCATAAAGACTTATTGGGAATAATATCAATCAGATATTGCTTATTTTTTTTTTCAGTTATCAATTGGGAATAACACTATAGCAGTGTTGATAGTAATACAAAGTGTGCTTTTGAAGTTAAAATTACGTGTGAAGTTATATTTCTCTGGTGCCTTATCAGTACTCAATACAACAGAGCTCTTTCTGATTGTGTTGTTTTAAAAAGAGCAGTCCTTAGACAACTTCTACTAGTCATTTTATTAGTAGATTATCCTCTTCCAGCTCTGTATACCCCTTGTTGGGTTATAAGTTCTACAGCGTGTATGTTCAAAAAAGACCTAGTTCTGCAGAGACATAGAATCGTCTAGAAACTAGGTTTTGGACAAAGGTAGCTCGGACCTGATTGTTTTGAGTACTGTAAATGTTATGTTTGTGTCAAAAACAAAACTTGTATGTATTGCTCTTTTTCAGAAAGGCACCATCTGGCACCATATATTCAGCATGAGCCCCGATCTCCGGCTTCCGTACCGTCGGTACGGAGCTTCGGAGTAAGTATCTCAACCCCCGGCCCCCTTACCGACACCGACGGGGCGAGGGCCGGGCTGAGGTATGC
>NW_006768822.1:136530-137734 GCF_000204055.1 Melampsora larici-populina 98AG31
GTGCAAAAAGGGGCTAATCGCTGGATATTGACATCATGTGAGGATCAAGAATACAAAATGGGGTATAAAGAGATATCAATAATGATGAAAGATTGACACATTTGAAAGAATGTAAATGAAAACTAAATTTATTGAAGGAAAGTAGAGTGAAGTAGAAGATAATGAACCACAGCGATCATTCAGTGATTTCTATTGGTTCGGCTTGTGAACCAGCGGGTACATACAGTGGACCAAAAACTCTGTACCATTCCTTGAGGCACAGAAGGGCTTCGACACTCTGATCCGAGAGTTTTGATCGCTGATCTGTGAGAATTAGCTTTGTTTTGCTGAAGACGCCTTCGGATGGACAACTAGTTGCAGGTATAGCCAAGTAACACATAGCCATCTCGCTCAAGATCGGATAGCTCTTGACTTTACTCTTCCAGTAAAGCAGGATGTCTGTATCTTGAGGTTCGACCAAATCACTTAGATAACGGCTGAGCTCACTTTCAAAGGAAGCTGGGGAGGTGGTTGCACCGTAGATCTCGGCTCCAAAGTAAGATTGACTGATTTGCTTTGGAGCGGTATGATCAGATGATTCGTTTGAACGACAAAAGCTTGACGCTTCGGAGCAGAGCATCTCCTTGAGTTCTGCTGGAGACGTTCCATAGCATTTTAGAACTTTGCTTTTGCCCTATGATAAAGACAGGTAGGAGATCAGCCGGGCCCAAAAAAACATCATATCGCTGAGAAAAGAATGTGAAACACCTATACCTCAAAAAATTTCATCTTCAATCAAGGATCTAAGATGGTGGCACATATTGCACCAGGCTTAGTCAACACATCCTTGAAGTAAGCCTCCAACTTTTCAAGTATCTTACGAGCTGCTGGCATCAGGGGTTTCTGGTCATAAGTTGATACAACCTAGAGAAGTAGAATCAAGATTGACTGTCAATTCATGACATGATGTCATATAGGAGGAGGTAGTAAATCAAACACTTACATCGTTCAATCGCCCAATCACTGCCACGTAGATAGGGATAACCGTGTGTAATGTAGGAAACCTTGATCGACATAGCTCGTTGGTGGCTTCGGAGAGTGGCTCAAGAAATTGACACATCTGCTCAACCTACGACCACTCGATATTCAAGGTGTGCTCCGGAACCGAACCTCCACCGGATATCCGTCGGAGCATCCGTCGGATCCGGATTCGGAAAGGGGTGAT
>NW_006768822.1:144165-144551 GCF_000204055.1 Melampsora larici-populina 98AG31
TTCTTTATTTCTCCAGTTAGGTAATTTATATCTTCCACTTGATACTTTCTTCATCATCTTCTTCTTAATCATCCTCTTTTTAATTTCTTTTGAAGTTCATCTGAAAAAGCCTCATAGAAATATCTTGCCACTTCTTCATCACTTGAATCCACGTAATCATGTCTAGCCAAGTATTGATGGATTTTATCAAAGTTAATTCTAAATGTTTGATATTCACTTTTACACGTAACACCTCCATTTCTCATTGTTCTTTCAGATAAAGTCCTTAAATGATCAATAGAATATCTTGGCTGCTCCGTGGTATTCTGATATCTTGCAATTAATTGCTTCTTGACCTACTTTCCACTCCATTTCACACACTCCTAACCTTCCATATCACGTATTTC
>NW_006768822.1:144752-145731 GCF_000204055.1 Melampsora larici-populina 98AG31
CTCTGCGCTTTCCTCTGAAGATGAGCATTAAATCATCACTTGAAGCTGCTTGAGGTGCTTGAATCACCATCACTTTCTTCTTCCTTATGAACCTCCTTCTACATACTGAGCTTCTTTCCTTTTCCCTTCTTCACCACCTTAATAACTTCCTGAAGTCTTTCCTTCTTCCCACTTTCTTCCTTAAATCATATTAAATTAATTATATCCGCCATTTCCCTTTCTCTTCTTAAATAATGTTGTTGTTGATTAATAAACTGTTGCTGCCAATCAGGTTCTTCCTCGTGGTCTGAGGGTAATAATGTTTCTTGTTCTCTGAATCCAGTAAATGCTGAAGGTGGAATTGGATCCTCAGAAGTTGATTCTTCACGTTGTTTTCCACGTACAGTTGATCCTGAAGCAGGTCCTGGTGGTGGTGGTAAAGAGCCAGAGGGTAAAGATGTTGAATAATTAACAGGATTCTCTAAAGCATAAGTTCTACTACTACGTGGAGTTCTTTTATAATGAGAAGTTGGTGGTAATTCTAATTCTGAATCTCCATCTTCTGCTCCTTCTTGATCATGAATTTGAATAATTGAAGACATAATATTGATTTAATTATTATGAAATGATATTATTCAAATAGAGAAAAACTCGAAATATTGATGAATTTGAAAGTTATAATGAATTTTAAAGTGAATATATGCGTGGTTTTTAAGTTATATTCTTTCTTTTAAAGATTGAGTATTATTGTTGAATATATTATCAGTTGATATTGAATTTTATTAATTGAATTTTGTTGATATTTGTTGAATATAATTTTCTTTCGAAATGATGAGTTGTATTATTATTAATTTGATTATTGATGATTTAATAATAAATTGTTAATGTTTTAAGATAATAATTAGGGAAATTATTAAATATATTTGACGGATGTTGCTTGTTTTAAAGTAAGAGCCCCAGTGGAGTCACCAATATGTAGTATTTAAAGCTCAACAAGAGC
>NW_006768822.1:149651-151021 GCF_000204055.1 Melampsora larici-populina 98AG31
AGATGAAGTCCTCAACAAAGTCTAAAACAAGCAAAAAACAATCAAAACACAATAAACACAAGAAGAGGAGAAGTTTGAGCCAATTTCACTAGCCCAATGATAGAAAAATAAAATACAAATCGACATACCTTTACACAATTAGTATAAAACTCATATAAAACTCATGGTTATTGTAACAAGGGGATCCAGAAATCGATTGGCCAGAATAAAACTCATCATGACAAATCAGACAAAGATCAAGTGAATCATGAACTCTAGTTGAAAACCTAAGAACTCATTCATCCGAGTAATCCATTGCTTCTGTTGTATACTTTGTTGTGATTTCAAGATTTCTAAAGCACTATCACCTAGTCGAGAGATTGAATTTATAGTATCTCTAAATTTGATTGTGTTATGAAGTAATTTGGAAGCAAAGTCAATCACAGTCATCTGATGTTATATTGAAATTATTGGATGGTCTTCTGGATTTTGATGAATGACTAATCTAAGACTTTCAAATAGTTTATATAATTGAGTCTTTCTGTGTCTAACAGAAGTTGATTCTTATTTTTCAATAGCCAGAAGAGTGCTATCAAGATTGATTAGTTCCTCCCATAACAGGCTACTCTAACACTTGTTTTAGTGAGTTGCGTTGCTTTTGCGCCTGTTGCGCAGCGTCAAAAAGCGACACTTACAGGTGTAGCGCAGCTCTTTGGTTTCAAACACTGCTGCGCTACCAGACTTCCAAAAAGTGGATTTTTTTAAGGAGCAACGCTGCGCTGGATATGCCTGTTGCAGTGTGCAGCGTTGCTTACCCAGTGTTGGTACCATCCAACTCAAATTGACTTTCCAATACCCTTCCTCAAGGTCTCTTGTTACCTACGGTCTCACATCACGGAAACAATTCATTGTACCCAACTCAACATACAATGCATCAAGTGCTCATGATCAAACCCAATCAAACATGACTGTTCAATGATTACATTTAAATCATCCCTTTTCCACCTCGCTCTTCCCGCTTGTTTCTCAATCCTTTGATTATTGAAGAAAAGAAAATGCACAGTTACATGTAGTGTGGTTAATACTAAAATTCTCAATACAAACTACATGTATGTATGTGTAGCCAAGTCACGTGAAGTGTGGCCGTAGCAAAGATGAGTGTGGCCCAAGTTGTTTCCAATCTTCTTTTATTTACATCAAGGTATCAAGTTTTATTCATAAGATCATAACCTTAAGAAGAAAAATAAATAAATCTATTAAAATAGTCAAAAATATCCATATATGATGTTGGAAAATGGGTTTTAAAGTATTATTTTTTAGTTTGAGGTTTCAAGAAGACTATAATATGAAAGAGAAGGATCATGTTATTCAGCAACAACTTTTTCTTGAGG
>NW_006768822.1:151121-166830 GCF_000204055.1 Melampsora larici-populina 98AG31
GTAAAGATATGTACTTCGCTTTACTCAATACACTATCTCTGATGTATTTCTGATAGAAGTGAAAGATTGAAACGGTGTGCTTGGCGATGGTGTGTCGTTTCACAAGCATTCCGGCGGTCTGGGGATTACAGAGCTTCAATAGAGTCTTGAATGATTGACAATTTATCAAAGAAAAAGGTAGATCAGCTTCAGCAATGAGGTAAGAAATTGCTGTCTTGAGGGACTCGACATTCAATGAAACCTGAACAGAATAATACATGTAAGCATATACAAGATTGTACCATTGAAAAAGAGTTTGTGTCAACCATACCATGTGCTCCGTCTTGAGTTTCTTGAAAGAGCCTTCCAATGTTGCTTGTTTTGACTTCTCAAGATGCTTCGGGTTGTACAAACAATGTTGAGACTTCAGATGATCACTCATTGCTTTTGTGCTACCAGTCCTGTCGCGAGCAAGAGATTTTCCACAGACTGTGCCATCAGATCTTACCACTGAGCACACCGTTTTGTTGCCAAGAACACTGAAGTGGGACCATACATATGAAGACTTGCTATGTTTGACAACAGCATTGTCACTACTAGGTTGCGATGAGTTAGAATCGGTGACTCCAGACATGGTGTTGATGTTGAAAGTTATGGGTAAAGTAAGACGAGACAATGACTAGGATAGTATTCACAGAAATAGGATGTAATGGGACTAAATGAAATTTGTCAAGAGTGCGTAAAGTATGGAAATGGGACTATGTTGTGGACAGTCTGGAGCAATACTATAGGAGACTTTGTTACAAAATTGCAAGGTATGAAATTGAAAAAATTGGCTAGCAAGGATGAGTGGGATGGGAATAAGTATCAACGTACACTGAGACTCACTCTTTATATTGAAGTCCTGATTTGCAATCAGGCGGGGTTCTTTCTGTAGATTCCACAAGATGATTAACAGTGAAAATTCATAATGAACTACCGACCAAATCCCTTCTTGGTTGCCTGGAAAAATAGACCAAGCACCATTTACCAATCAACATCAGGTGAGAAAGATTGGCGTATCTCAAAGAGGTCCAATATGAGCGGGGATACACGGGGACCCCCGCGGTTTTCCCCTCTACCGACGGGGCCCATGCCGGGTAACCGGCAAATTGGTAGTCTCCCGACTTTCGGTGGCGGGGGACGGGTGAAGGTCACATTTTGGATTCCCCGGCGGGTAGGGGGCGGTTCGGAAGCCGGGCAGCCATTCTGGAATATGGTCGGGGTGAATTTTTGGCGGTCCCCGCCCCCGAGGTGGCGGGGCTCATGCTGACCTCTCAGTGAGTCTTTTATGCCACCTAAGATGCCCTTCTGTGAGTTTTTTGTGCCCCCACGTGAGTCTGGCCCTGCCTGGCCTCAAGCCCTAAGATTTGGGGTGTGCCCTGAGCAAATCTGAGGTCATCGCGGGTCTATCCAAGGCCGGGAAAAGCCCCGGGGCGGCCCCCGGGCCATCAGGGTTGGGTCGCAGCCCTAAATGTAACACACCACACAACACCATGTGACATACATGCCTTGGGTGTACACACTGTAAGAGCATCTCCAATGTTGCCAAATATGAACCCTTGTATGTACATGCCAGTTTTTCCCTTAGGCAGACATATTTTGTATTTGGCAACAACACCATGCACTCCAATCTCAATTCCCAATAGGGGTTGCTTTGAGCTTGAAGCCACTTCACAAAAATCCCATTGGTCTACAATCTTTCTCAATCTTGCTCATTCAAAATATATCAATACATAAAGGTTGGGCAAATGCTCAAATATTTGTCATTGTCTAGCAAGATGCCTTTGGGAGAATGGCTTCAAGAATGTTCAGCTACGTAGGTCAGCACATTTCCTGGCCTGAGCATGGGAATCCGTCAATGCCAAAAAAACAAGGTCACACCCACTTGTGGCCAGCTGAGCCTGTGGGACCTTGGTCTCGATGCTGCATATATGGTCAGCATGAGCCCCACCACCTCGGGGGCGGGGACCGCCAAAAATTCACCCCGACCATATTCCAGAATGGCTGCCCGGCTTCCGAACCGCCCCCTACCCGCCGGGGAATCCAAAATGTGACCTTCACCCGTCCCCCGCCACCGAAAGTCGGGAGACTACCAATTTGCCGGTTACCCGGCATGGGCCCCGGCGGTAGAGGGGAAAACCGCGGGGGTCCCCGTGTATCCCTGCTCATATTGGACCTCTTTGAGATACGCCAATCTTTCTCACCTGATGTTGATTGGTAAATGGTGCTTGGTCTATTTTTCCAGGCAACCAAGAAGGGATTCGGTCGGTAGATCATTATGAATTTTCACTGTTAATCATCTTGTGGAATCTACAGAAAGAACCCCGCCTGATTGCAAATCAGGACTTCAATATAAAGAGTGAGTCTCAGTGTACGTTGATACTTATTCCCATCCCACTCATCCTTGCTAGCCAATTTTTTCAATTTCATACCTTGCAATTTTGTAACAAAGTCTCCTATAGTATTGCTCCAGACTGTCCACAACATAGTCCCATTTCCATACTTTACGCACTCTTGACAAATTTCATTTAGTCCCATTACATCCTATACGCACTCTTGACAAATTTCATTGAAAAAAAAAAAAAAAAAAAAAAAAAAAAAAAAAAAAAGGGGGGATCCATTTTCTTAGATAATGAGCCTGTACCAACACATGTCTGGAGTCACCGACCTAACTCGTTGAAACCTAGTAGTGACAATGCTGTTGTCAAACATAGCAAGTCTTCATATGTATGGTCCCACTTCAGTGTTCTTGGCAACAAAACGGTGTGCTCAGTGGTAAGATCTGATGGCACAGTCTGTGGAAAATCTCTTGCTCGCGACAGGACTGGTAGCACAAAAGCAATGAGTGATCATCTGAAGTCTCAACATTGTTTGTACAACCCGAAGCATCTTGAGAAGTCAAAACAAGCAACATTGGAAGGCTCTTTCAAGAAACTCAAGACGGAGCACATGGTATGGTTGACACAAACTCTTTTTCAATGGTACAATCTTGTATATGCTTACATGTATTATTCTGTTCAGGTTTCATTGAATGTCGAGTCCCTCAAGACAGCAATTTCTTACCTCATTGCTGAAGCTGATCTACCTTTTTCTTTGATAAATTGTCAATCATTCAAGACTCTATTGAAGCTCTGTAATCCCCAGACCGCCGGAATGCTTGTGAAACGACACACCATCGCCAAGCACACCGTTTCAATCTTTCACTTCTATCAGAAATACATCAGAGATAGTGTATTGAGTAAAGCGAAGTACATATCTTTTACCCAAGACGGCTGGACTTCACCAAATCAACGATCATACATGTCTATCACTGCACATTTCATCACAGACGACTTCAAGCTGATGTCCCTCACAATAGGTATTCCACGCATCTTAGGTAGGCTGATTTTGCTTATTGGCATAGTCAGAATACTTCAGACCGCTCACATATTTGATCAATCAGGACGCCATGTGGCTTCAAACTATGCTGATACGTTCATGGACTACTTGATCAAGTACAACATCTCAAAATCAATCTCAACAATCACCGCTGATAATGAAAACAAGAATGCTAAGATTGCTAGACTCATCTCCAACTCTTACAAAGATTTCAACCCCAACAAGTCTCTCTATGGTTGTGTGGCGCATGTGATCAACCTTGCTGCGCAAGCCGGTCTCCGTGTGTTTGGTGTTGTTGAAGATGAAGTTGATGAACATTCAAAAGCTTCAAGTGGGCCTATGAGCCTACTCAACCTCGTAGATCCATCCGATTCAAATTCAGCGAACCTTTCAAGTATCCGTTCGAGATGCCATGGCCTTGTCACCTGGGTCCGTGGCAGTCCCCAGAGGTCAGAGGTATTTGCAGAAACTGTCAAACTTGTCCGAACTCTTGCTCAAGATTCAAACCCGCAAGTCAACACACTCACAGAGGACAATGAATTCAATCAAGCACTACGTCTCCTTGCTCCTGAACCAACTGAGAATGTTGATGAAATCAATCCAATATCTATGGGAACTGCGGTAGCCCTAACCCCAGATGTTGAAACTTGCTGGAACTCGACTTACCTGATGTTTCGCCGACTCCTTCGACTTCGGAAAGCAGTTCAGCAGTATTGTGATCGACCTGATGCTAAAAAGTTTCAACTCTCTGATATCGAGTCAAGGTGTGCTCCGGCCGATATCCGGCGAGTTCAAGCCATTCCGACAACCGAACCGCCGGATTATCCGGCCACCGGATGATGTTAAAGGCCTTTCCGGTATCCGGATCCGTCGGATTATCCGACGGATATCCGGCTAAAAACCCGGGTCCGGGTCCCTGATAACACGCGGAAGCTGCGGTATCCGGCGTGTTCAGGCCATTCCGACAACCGAACCGCCGGATTATCCGGCCACCGGATGGTTTCAAAACCCTTTCCGACATCCGGATCCGACGGATGCTCCGACGGATATCCGTTGGATCTTCGGTTCCGGAGCACACCTTGAATATCGAGTGGACGTACGTTGAGCAGATGTGTCAATTTCTTGAGCCACTCTCCGAAGCCACCAACGAGCTATGTCGATCAAGGTTTCCTACATTACACACGGTTATCCCTATCTACGTGGCAGTGATTGGGCGATTGAACGATGTAAGTGTTTGATTTACTACCTCCTCCTATATGACATCATGTCATGAATTGACAGTCAATCTTGATTCTACTTCTCTAGGTTGTATCAAATTATGACCAGAAACCCCTGATGCCAGCAGCTCGTAAGATACTTGAAAAGTTGGAGGCTTACTTCAAGGATGTGTTGACTAAGCCTGGTGCAATATGTGCCACCATCTTAGATCCTTGATTGAAGATGAAATTTTTTGAGGTATAGGTGTTTCACATTCTTTTCTCAGCGATATGATGTTTTTTTGGGCCCGGCTGATCTCCTACCTGTCTTTATCATAGGGCAAAAGCAAAGTTCTAAAATGCTATGGAACGTCTCCAGCAGAACTCAAGGAGATGCTCTGCTCCGAAGCGTCAAGCTTTTGTCGTTCAAACGAATCATCTGATCATACCGCTCCAAAGCAAATCAGTCAATCTTACTTTGGAGCCGAGATCTACGGTGCAACCACCTCCCCAGCTTCCTTTGAAAGCGAGCTCAGCCGTTATCTAAGTGATTTGGTCGAACCTCAAGATACAGACATCCTGCTTTACTGGAAGAGTAAAGTCAAGAGCTATCCGATCTTGAGCGAGATGGCTATGTGTTACTTGGCTATACCTGCAACTAGTTGTCCATCCGAAGGCGTCTTCAGCAAAACAAAGCTAATTCTCACAGATCAGCGATCAAAACTCTCGGATCAGAGTGTCGAAGCCCTTCTGTGCCTCAAGGAATGGTACAGAGTTTTTGGTCCACTGTATGTACCCGCTGGTTCACAAGCCGAACCAATAGCAATCACTGAATGATCGCTGTGGTTCATTATCTTCTACTTCACTCTACTTTCCTTCAATAAATTTAGTTTTCATTTACATTCTTTCAAATGTGTCAATCTTTCATCATTGTTTATATATCTTTATACCCCATTTTGTATTCTTGATTACTCCCTAATGTCAATATCCAGTGATTAGCCCCTTTTTGCACGGTTCCCCGAGAAAAATCGGGGATTGGCATACCTCAGCCCGGCCCTCGCCCCGTCGGTGTCGGTAAGGGGGCCGGGGGTTGAGATACTTACTCCGAAGCTCCGTACCGACGGTACGGAAGCCGGAGATCCCCGACCCCTCGGAGATCGGGGCTCATGCTGACTGAGAGGGGATGTTGTATTTCTAGGCATTTATGAAAGGTTCCACAGTAACAAACAAACTTCACATTCACAAACTTGTATTTGAAAAAAGAGAAAAACTTGACTTGAATTTGATCTGATTCCCATGTATAAAAGGTTTTAAAGCCTACTTTAACACCTTATTCCAACTTTTAAGGCAAACCTGAGCCTTGATATTGGTGGGAGTGAAAGCAGCACGGTGATTGCTCATGACTCAAAAGGCGTTAGAAAAAGGGCTCTCAGTGGGAGCACTTGTGGCAGGGACTGTGAGCATGGCCCTTGCCATGCGAGATAAGTTGGGCCAGTGTTGTTCAGAGGTCTCCCAGTAGACAAGAGGGTCTCGTGATTCGTCCTCTTGAGGCGCAGTGAGGTATTCCTTGACTTTGTCTTCAATCAGGACTGTTTTGTGTCTCTTGATGTAATGTTGAGGTTGGTCAAGGTTAAGAGTTGATTCTTGAGGTTCAACTATCTCAATATCAGGGTCGGGAGCGGGTTTGAACTTGGTGGCTTGTAAAGTAAAGTACTCAACTAGATCATCATGTCCCCAACCTCGCAATTCCATGGTTTGTGCTTTGACAGCAGTAAGTTTGAGACACGGATCAAGGATGGCAGAACATATGTACACAGGTTTCGTCTCAGTGGCATTCTGATACTGGATGATCTTCTTGATCATGGGCATGATTGCCACCTTCAATTCATGACACTTGGAATCAGCCCAGGCCTATCAAGAAATGATACATCAATCAGTAAGACTGTTTATCCAAAGAAAGAATTAAAAAATGATGTAATAACAGAAAAATACATACTTTTTCCAGTCGCTTGACAAGCCATTGATAGTCAGGCATGAGTAGAAAAAAAGTAGGATATAAATGGCCTTCAATCGTCTTGGTCACAGCAGCGAGGGGACCTAAAAATTGCATTAAGTTTTTGACCAGTGTCCATTCTTCATAGTCAAGCTTGAAGCTCTTGAGAGCTGGGTTACAGTTGAATTGGTACTCCAACACAACTCTGAGCTCAATGAATCTAGCAAGGGAAGTGTGTGTCAAAGACCAGCGGGTGGATACCTCATGAACAAGTCCGACTTTGCCTTGTAAGGTGGGGCAGCTGGCAATAGCATTGTCAAGAGAGGTCTTGAGCTGACTACTATGTTGTATTTTTTTGTGGAATCCTCTAATTCTGGTGAGTACACTACTTATCTCGGAGTCCGAGGTAGGTTCAATAAATAACAGAACAGAGGACCGAGGTTGTGGTATGGCGGGATCGAGAGCATTGATAGGTTGAGGGGTCTTTTGGTCAAAGACTGCCATACCTGCTTTAGCAACTAAGTTGATGATGTGTGCTACACACCCATGAAGGTGTTTGAAAGAGTCAAAATGAGGGATCAAGGTCAAGAGGCTTTGGCCCATGGTTGTATTGTTGGAGGTGTTGTCCGTGGTGATACAATAGAGACAATTAGTGATATTAAAGGAGTCCAGAACATTTCTGAGAAGGGAAGCTAGGTTGGAACCCGTGTGGGGTCCTCCAATGGGCTTCAAAGGGAGTGTAATGCCGTGGAGAGTGAAGTTGTTGGTCATCCAGTGAGCGGTGACACCAAGCATTGAGACGTTGGTGGGAGGGGTCCAACCATCACATATGATGGAGATATGGGGGACAGAGGAAAGAATATTGATTATCTTGTTTTGAGCTGATTGAAAGCTATCCAAGATACCATTGGTAATTGCGGTACATTTGGATAAGAGTGTGAAAGCCATGGGATTTATCATATTGATGACTTCTCAGAACTCTTTTGCATCGACAAAGGATATCAGAACCTCTTGATTGACAACCATACAAATCAGTACTTCCTTGAGGTTGGCTCGGTTGAGCGGTCTGACCTAAAATAAGAACAAAAATAACAAAAATGACAATAATAAAAATTTAAAAATGATTGAAAGTATTAAAAAGTGATAGATTGAATTAAAACAGATGGAAATGATTGAAGGTAATGAATTGATTTAAAATGTATGAATAATAGGAACGGAATGGAACTTACTTTGACAGGTTCTCCGTTGATATAGAAGGCTGACACAGTAGGTTGATCAGTTTGGACAGGAGCTACAATATGATGGTGCATGCTTGTCAATGGCAAGAGGTTTGTTGCAAATGCCAGTTCCAGGTTTGTTGGGATCTACCTTGATGGGATTTGTTGCGTCAACAAATTCTTGTTGAGCTTGACACACATTCTTCATCACACCATCAACCTTTTCGGTAATAAAGTAAGTCCACACCCAGGATGAACGTAACATAGAGGTGGTATCAGAAGCCACGTTGGTGATAGAATCAGAGGGAGCAAGGGAATAACAGGAGGATGACATCATTGCGCATAGATGGGATGATTGAGTGACAGTCGTAGAGAGGGACTGTGAGCGCATGACCAAGGCCAATACAACACAGAGATATCCCAAAATTGGATTATCGTGGGAGATCTTCACCAAAAGCAGTCGGCGCCCTGGTCAGGTTGGGCGCCGAGGCGCCCGTGGGCATTTTGTCCATCTCATCATGTTAGGTTTAATTGCCCCGGGATGCGTATTGCCACCTACAAAAAAAAGGTTGGGCAAAGTCGGCCGGGCGGGGTCGGGACCGGGTCGCAGCCCTAGTTACATTTTGCTAGAAAGGTCAACAGCTTAAGAAAGTTTATGACTGATGGTGCCCAAAGGCACAACAGTACCATTGATTTCCACGTGACTCCAACCATGTGGATGTATCTAACCCAACTCTGGGGCTAGCTAGCTGCAGTGTCACACCCACTGTGTCACAACAGATGAACCAGCCCAAATCAGATCAGAACACTAGTGACGGTGTGGTATTTAAAGCTCAACAAGAGCTTTACAACACCTAAGAAGGGATAATCTACTACGTGTAATATAGTAGAAGTTGCCTAAAGACTGCCTTCTTCGAAGAAACCAGCACAAGGGCACTTGCTGACCACTTTGTGGTAACAGAGAAATAGATAAAGCACCAGAGAAAATAAAGCAATACTGTTATTAAGTAGTATTCCCAGATTTTAAGCGCAAAAAAGTCACACACTATGTTTATTACTAGCAATACTGTTGTAAGTATTATTCCCAATTAGACTTGTAGTCTTTAACACACGTAAATAAATTTCTCCTTGCTTTGAAGGGGCGGATTTAAGTGATCTTAGTACAAATATAGTAAATAAATGATGATTTATAACACTACAACAAAGGTATAAGATGCAGAAAAGGGCGCTACAATCCTAAAATCATCAAGGAGTACTTATATCCACATGTAACAATCTTTACAACAGTCAACAGCCTCAAAAACCAATCAAATCCGCCTAAATAACCCTAAAAACCATGTAATGACGCAATGTAATGATCTTGTTACTAATGTATGATGTAATTTTCACAGCCAAAAGTGATCAATGACGCAATGATGTAATGTACAGCACTTCTTATGATGAATACAGGTGATTTTTTCCTTGTAAACTAGCTGAAACCCAATTTTTGAGATTACGATTTTTTTCAGATGTGCTCCAATTTTTGATTACTAAAGTGCATCTTGTAGCCCACGTGTTACTGATCATTTCTGACACCTATAAGACCTACTTCTGATGAGTGATGAGTAAGATATTGAGTTGTGAAGTTAAGGTTTTTGGTGTTACATGTGACTTGTGACTGTAAATTCGAGATTCACACCAATTTCTTATTTCCCTTATAACTCTCTACATAAACCTCCGTTACTAATGATTTAAAGGTTGTACATTATGTAATCCACTCTTTTGCGTTGAATGAGCTATCTACCAACGTATTCTGACGTCATTTGACATATGTAATTAGCTGAAAACCTTCATTTTCGACGATTTTCACCTATTTTCTTCACTTTTCACAGCTGCTACTCTCTTTTTCTTGCTCATGTAATATGACATCATCTTCTATAACCTTAAAAATCCCGGAAAATCCTCTTGGCAACCTTAATTTCTACTACTACCACCATTACATATGTAAACTACACGCATAACCCTTGTTTACCAACTTCGAATAAGTACCTTTCTGCTAATAACTTCTGTTTCCCCTTATCAACCTTGAATATTAAAATTGTTCCTGTATAATAAACTGTTGTTCTTTCATATTCTAACCTCATAAAACCCATAACTTAATTATAAATAAGCTAAAAACCATTTTCCAACTTTTACACCTATATTTTTGAATTTTTCTTATCTTTTCTTTTTCTGTCTTTTTGTAATAACTTTGTAAGTAAACTATGTTGATCTTAATAATAATTTTGAAATAAGATGACATAATAATGAGCTAATAAGTATACATAAGCCTCTAAGAGCTTCAATTGATCTGAAAACCTGAATTTCGAATTCTCTGCTATATTGAAGTTTGCTAATAAACTGGTAAAGTAAAGATGATTAATTTTTTTGCTTGATATCATAAATAGATCACCACATCCTCCTCTCCTTCCCAAACTGCCCCCAGTTTACCAATCAATAAAATAAATCATCTTCTCAATAAATTCGAATTTTTCCTTAAATCTTTAAATATCCTTCTTAATTATAAATATGGTTATCACGACACCTCCATCTGTTGCTTCACCTTGTGTTCAATGCCGCATGATTCATTCTTCCTGCTTATATCAAATAAATCCTGCGTGTCAAAGATGCCATAACCTTGGTACAATATGCTGTAAGTCTTTTCTTTCATTTCTTTTATTGTAATAATCTTCAATGTTTTTATTTATATTAATTAATTTTATTCTTTTTATACTTTCTTTTATGATTTGTTTTTTTAATTCTAGCCTATCCAGCAGCGCCTTCTACCAATATTTCACCTGTACCTGGTTCTCCTGCTTATAATTTTCCACCTCCAAACACGCCTAATACACCTATCAGAGTCAATTTCTTAAATCCTTATAATATTAATCAACACAATACACCTTCAGCTCCTGATTCTCCAAACCCTTCAATAACTTCATCAATTGAAACCAATTTTACTACTTCTGACCCCTTTTTTGAAAAATTATATGAACATAACTTAGCTTGGAAACTTGACTATATTACTTATCAAAATTGGCATTCTTGGAGGATCTTGGATGATACTATAAGACAGTTTAAAGAAGCTGGATATGAAGTACCCAACATTACTAATAACCATTATCATTTATTGCGTGCCCATTCTATTGCTGAATATGTTTCCAGAAAGGGTGAAGATGAAAATTTAACTGTATCCACCTTTATTCCATTTATTAACCATGCTGAGCGTGCAAATGCTGCTATTTTATCCCCTTATAATACTCCTTCCACCAATCCTCCTAATACTGAACTTCCAATAATTAATAATGATCCTCCTGTAATTCCTTCTGTTAATTCCCCATACACTGATTATAATTATTCTGAATATACTCCTACTATTTATGAACTTCCCAGTTGGCTTGATCCACACCTTTACCCATCTTCTCCTTCTTAATATTACTATTCTTTATTAAATGTACATTGATAACTAGTGAAACATATCCATTATTTTTAATCTTTATATTTTAAACTCTTTTCTTTTATTCTTTTAATCTTATTATATATTTTTTATATTTAGTTATTTGAAATTAATATTATTATATGCTTTAAGTAATTATAATTGCGCCTCTTCCTCATCAGTGACCTCCTCCTCTTCTTCTGCTGTTGGAATAATACCCCTTGGATAAAATCTTTTGACGTGTTCTGCTGCATATCTTCTTGATAATTCTACTCCATTTAATTCTTCTAAAATATAAGATCCTCCCACGTGTTGTTTAACAATTCTGAAAGGCCCATTCCATCTATTCTTGAATAATTTTCCCCATTGAAATTCCAAACTCTTATTATAAGTTAATACTAAATCTCCTTCTTTTAATGGCTTCCTCATTCTATGCGCATTTTTCTTATCCCAATATATAATTCCTTGAACTCTTGCTTTCATCATTTTATCATATGCTTTATTAATAATTTCTTCTCTACATAATAATTGTTCCATCCTTGCTTTTAATAATTCTTCTCCCGTGGTAATTCTTTCCCAATCAATACCTAAAAATGTCCCAGCCTCTAAATCAATTGGTAATACTGCTACTTGATTAAATATCATCTCATAAGGAGACATTCCAGTTGTTCTTTTCGTGGAAATTCTATCAGCAAATAAGACTTGAGGTAAAAATGCTTCCCAAGATGTCCCACTTTCATCACTTAATTTAATTAATGCGCCTTTAATATCCTTATGTCCTCTTTCAACCATTCCTTCTGCTTGAGGCCAATAAGCTGTTGATTCCACCACTTTTGATCCAGCCATAGTAACTGCTTCTCTAAATATTCCTTTAAATTCTGATCCACCATCAACTGTAAAACATTTCACGGACCCATATCTCATTATCCACTCTTTTGTAATAAATTTGGCTACTGCTGTAGCTGTTAATTTCTTTAAAGGTGCTGCTTCTACCCACCCAGATAAATCATCCCTTGCAATTATAGCATAGTCATGACTTCCAGCTTTAATATGAATAGCATCCAAACTGACTCTTCCAAACACGGTATTTTCACCTGTAGCTCTTCCCACTTCTTTCTCTTTCTTTGAACTTTTCTTCTGACATTCTTCACATGATACCACCCAATTTCTAACTGATTCTTTCATTTCAGGCCACCAAAATCTTATTAAACACCTTCTGTAAGTTTCTTCAATACCTCTAAGTCCCAATTCTTCGTGTAATTTCTTTAATATATGTTCTTGTCCTTCAATTCTTGATATTACCAATCTTCCTTGAGGCACTCCTCCTTTCTTTAACCTGTTTCCATCCACGTAAAATAAAGGTACTTTGCTCTTAATCTTTTGAAATTCAGCATCTTCACAATCCTTTGGCCTTATTAAAGTTGTTAAATATTCCTCTAAATTACGCCAAATTCCTTCTTGACTCCACATAGAATTTTCTTCAAGTATAACCTCCTCTCAACGGTTGACTTCCAGCGCACCCTGCGCGCCGCAGTCTGCGCATGCGCTGTGGCCAAGCGCCGGGGATTTTGAGAATTTTCCCCACTGCGCCTACCCCCAGCGTAGTGGGTTTTCTGATTTTGACCACTGCGCATTTTTGCACCACAGTGGCTATGGGATTGATCAAAACTGCGCCCCCTGGGCCCCATCCATTATCCATTGGGCTAGAATCTTGTCCAATATTACCCCAATATCCTCCAAAACTCTATTACATAGGGAGAAAAATGAGAGTTGGGAAATGTCTCTTGATGTCTCCTCCTTCACTCACGCTCTCTTGCTCTTTCATGAGATCTTCCTCACCTCAAATTCCTCTCACTTTTGCTCGATAGACCACCACCTTCTGAATTATCAAATAAATCTCTAGCCACTATCTTTGTTTAGATATATCATATTATCTCAAAATGACTTTACGTAGACCCCTTTCTAAGAAATCAAAAGCTCCACTTTCAAAGAAACCCAAGTCTTCCACTTTGTCATCTCAGTCCAACCCCTTCACAAAGTCTGCAAAGCGTGCAAATACTAGTTTTCTTAATCAAACTCAATCACAAATTAATAATATAGCATCAGTTGTTGTAGTTGATGGAGACTCAGATGATGAAAATTTCGACCCCAACAAAGATAATCAGGAATTGGAAGTTGAGGAGGAAGAAGTTGAAGATGAAGAGCCAGGAGAGAATTCTTTCAATAGTACACCATCCCAAACCGATGGTAAACGAACTCGACAAGTGCCTAAAGCCTCAAAGTCCTCAACCTCAACCTTGACCAAAACCAAAACCAAAAGTGGGAAGAAAAAACATGTAAGTCTGATCGTTTCATTACAAATTCATCACATGACTGACTACTATATGGTACTATTAGACTTTATATAAACTTCCTGATAATATTGACCCCGACCAAGATTCAGAAATTGAGTTTCAAGGCAAAACCAAGTCTGGTGAACAGGGATTTGATTCAATTAATCTCTACTTTGGAAAGGAGCTTATACATGGACCAAAGCAAGTAAGTAGAAGTGTTTCAATTACGTGGTTGTCAAGAAATCTAATCTGACAAATCCTTTAGAAAGAAAACGAACCACCTAGGTGCCGTGAATGCTTGTGGTGTGGTAATGCATACACCGATGGCCGCAAAAGCCGTTGGAATCTTCTTGGCCATCGAGATGGTGATCTCAATCGCAATCACTGTAAAAAACGCCACCGGGCAGTCGAGGCTGGGGCAAATCTCCCACCAACCTGGCAGGACAAGCAGGCGGAGTTAGCACGTGCCGAAGCTCAGGAAGAAGTTCAGAAGAATCACACACTTGATGGTTTCCTTGATCTACCAAAGTTCTCAGTTTCGTTACTCAACATCATATTACACTGCCAGCATTAAAGAGGTTCCCAGATGGGAATATGGGTCCTAGTGATCAGATTCCCATTCTGCTACTGTTACACAGTTCCATCAATATTTCCTGAGTAGCCATTGTGATATATGTAGTCAATATTTTGAAATGTGTGTCTCAATCTGAACAAAGTTACAGCATGTATTACACATGATTTTCTTATCTAGATGAGCAGATAACTGAGCGGACCTGTATGTAGCTGATAGCTAAGGATTTATTCAGATGTTTGCACATATGTAGTGTATGCTTTATGGCTCAGATGTGCAGTGCAAGATGATTTGATGCTCCATTCTTCTCTCAATGATATTCCCAGCCTAGGTCATGTTCCGACCAGGGAACCTATTTAATGCTGGCAGTGTTAGTTCTATGGCTTCTTCGCAACTGCATTCCTTGGCTATGTATGGAAGATCCGTATCTTCAGGCTGCATTTGCGCTGTGCAATCCATCAGCCAAGCTATGGACGGCTTCGTGGGCAGCTCGGAAGGCGATGGACTACTTTGAGGAGTTCCACCACAAGCTGATCAAGACTCTTCAGGTGATAAGTTTTGCTCGATCTATATGATCACTTGATTGTGTAACTGATGTTGATCTTGTTTGGCTTTGACTTTGGCTTCGTTTCCCAGGATCTATCATCCAAAATCTGTGTAGTTCATGATGTTTGGACCACAAAGGGTGGAAAGCGAGCATTCATTGGTGTGGCTGTGTCATATATCGACAAAGATTTTCATTTTCATATGGTTCATT
The DNA here is from genome assembly GCF_000204055.1 of Melampsora larici-populina 98AG31. NCBI lineage: Eukaryota > Fungi > Basidiomycota > Pucciniomycetes > Pucciniales > Melampsoraceae > Melampsora > Melampsora laricis-populina. The sequence goes on from NW_006768822.1 coordinate 166,042, forward strand.
TGACCCTTAAGCTTGTAGCGTGGAATCATTATGGAGTTTTACTCGCACGCCCTGTAGGACGTTTCCTGATACGGCATGGACTACATAAAAAGATATGTTCTTTCCATTCTTTCATATCAATGATGTTTTTTTGACTCGATAAAAAGCTTACCTTGGTTTCGTGTCACACATGGTTGCTCAAACAACGGACTCAGGATCAAGCAATCCTCTTTTAGCCAAAGAATTAGAAAAGATGTTCAAGAATGCGGATGATCCTGTCTATTGGAACTCAAGTCGAAATCAGATACGATGTTATTGTCATAAATTGGCTCTCACAGTCAAGGCTGGATTGGACACGATTGGCTTTGGATCCGGCCAAACAAAACCCTCAGCCCCTTGTGGAAAGAGACTTTATTTACTCTTGCCTGATGACAGCTTACCACCCCCAAAGATAGTGCTCTCGGACGGTACTATACTCGAGGACAAGGACAACGAAGTTTCTGGCGCACCGCATCTTACTGATGTGAATCCAATCACAGATTTAGCTCGTGATGAAGACGCCGAGAGCAATGAAGAAGATGAAGGCCCCGACTACAAAACACAAGATCCAGAAGCCGATCTTCTACCACGTGCTCTCACCAAGGTAAACCCCCTTCGATCTGTATCCCACCACTACATATGTTTGATAATGATTTGATCAATCCTCTTTTCCTAGATTCGAAGGATCAACAAGTTGATCACATCAAGTGCTCCTCGTATCAATCATTTTCAGAACTCAGCACTCCAACTCTCTTATAAGGGCCCTGGACT
>NW_006768822.1:166930-207945 GCF_000204055.1 Melampsora larici-populina 98AG31
TGGTACGATGCCCAGTCGCGCTGTTGTGAAGCAAAGCAGGTAAGTACATAGTCGAATTCTACAAATGGAAATGTATGGATTATTTCATTGCTCTTCTCTGTTCCAATTGCCATCCTTAGGTTATCAATTTCATGATCACATCTGATCAAGAAGGGTATTACGAAGGGATCACTATATCTCCCGATGAGTGGAAGGCAGTCGAGGCACTGAACAGTGTTCTCGAGGTACACATCAAGTTTCTTTTGCTCCAAGTAGGGAATATTGACTTTGTATCTCTCTTGGTCAATGTGTAGATTTTTCTTCGTTCCACCAAGAAGATGGAAATAGACGGACCAACCGCGGGATCGGTGCTCTTCCAATACTCCACTGTAATCAGCTTATTGACCGCAAAGAAGACTGCGACACCTCATCCAAGCATCTCATCAATGATAACCACGATGACTAGCAAGCTGCGACTGTACCAAACCGAAGCGTTACACTGCGACCCCATCATATTGGCAACCATACTCAACCCGAACTTCCGTCTCACTTTCTTCACCAAACAGTATCCTGAATACGCCATGAATGCTGAACGACTTTTTCGTCAGACACTCGGATCCCTTGAAGAGCCACATGGCGAAGAGCAAGATGAAAATCTTGATTCTACACTTGGTCCGACTGAGGAGTCTGACCCATTTGAAGAGAAAGGTGCCTTCCATGCATCTGCGGGTCTGAAACTCTCTGTCGATGACGAGATTGACCTTTACATGTCTGGTAAATACCCTTGTAAAGGCGATATATTGGAATGGTGGCGAGTAAGTCTTCCTTCTTCCTAATACACACACTTACTGGTACTCAATCAATCTATCTTCTCAGTTCAATCAAAAGAACTTCCCAAAGCTCGCTAGGCTTGCGAGAGACTATTTCTGTTGTGTTGGAACTTCTTGCGCTGTTGAGAGGACCTTCAGCACAGCAGCTCACATATGTACCACCAGTCGTGGTGGTCTAGTTTCACGAACGATCGAACGCGCGGTAGGCGTCTGTCAGTGGCTCAAGCATGGTTTTTATCCAGGTGGTGAAATTGGAAAAGCTGTTGTGGCTGTAGACAAACTGGTGAAGACTTTGAAAAAGAACAAGAAAGCCCAAGACTCGAGCAAATGAATGCTCGGCCATCTTTGGCCTCTTTCTGCTCTCATTCTTAATTGCTTTTGATCATTGTTTTATTTTCGTAACGTTCTTTAAAACCCTTTTAATCTTCTAATCGATTTAAACTTTTCAATGTTCCAATTCAAATCAAAAATGATCTTCTACGTACTCCGCTTCAAACTGTTCTATTCCGCTGTAAGCTCATCAGATTCGGAACTCCCAAAAATCTGATTGTCCCCATTTTACAATACCTCGCTCTACCTCGCTCTACCTCGCTCTTGTGAATCTTGGCCTACCTACCGCAGTTTTGAGGTTACTGCGCTGTGCTGAACTGCACCTTTGCCCACCGCTGGGGTTATCGTTTCTTTTGTCACTGCGCCCTCAGCGCTGCGCAGCGACAGAGCATGTTTTCAAAAGTTTGGACGCTGCGCAGTTTAGCCCACTCTGCGCGGTTCTGCGCTGAAGTCAGGTGTTGGATCCATGCTTCCCTTATCCAGACGGGCCAGGACATAAGGACGCCACACCTCGACAACTCCTGATCATTTGGAGGATGATGCGCAGTGTAGGCGTATCTAGCTTTCGGCCCGACTTTTCCGAATCTCAACATTCACCAGACAATAGATGGCTGTGGGCCCTCGCGCTCAGAATATTTTTCAAGCTGGTAGAATGTGGAGAATATACTGGTGTTCCAATTGCTGGTGATGAGAATGTAAAATTTGTCAATAAGTGTCTTAATACCCACATTAGGTCCCTGACCAAACGGTATGTCAGGATATTCATGTTGCAAAAAAACACCATATCTCACACTTATTGTAACAAACTTTTGTGGGAACATACAGGTACCAGAACAAGAATTGGGAAGAAGAACGTCGAAAAAGGACTTCTGATGAAATTCGCCGAAGTGCAAGGCTTAGATATGTGCGTTAAAATTACCCACTCAAAAATATGAATCATTTATTTGACTACTTGATTTATATACACCAGCTGCGGCAGATACGCGAGACCTACATACTTACCAACCCTGAGCTTTGGCGACTTGCAAATGTTGTGCCGCCGGCATGCAGTGACGATGAGACCGACCTCGAGCAAATCTCAACACCTAGCCAGCAGGGCCCGGTTATACCCTGTGTGATACGAAGCGTTAAATGGCGAAGCAACAATCTCAAGACAATATGTATGTTACTTGATCTTGCTAAATCAAAGGTTGATTCAAGTAAACCACGCAAGAAGGGTGCATCACCAAGGCAAAGTGGTCGGCCAAACCGTCCTCGGTATCGCTGCATAGGTGGACCACAAAGTCAGGTACCTGCACCAAGTGGCCTTCCGGTAGACTGCTATTCTTCGACTTGGCTCCAGAAACTTTCTCCCCTGGAAAGAACCCAGCTAGAAGTCAATCCTGTACCTATTCTGGATGAACTGCTTCCTCTCGTCGAAAAACTTTGATTTTTTCGCTTGTATGTAAACATTCCTGATACATCATGTTTGACTCCGATCACCGACACAGATCTCTTGATTTAGAAGCAACAGAACAGAGATAAAGGTATATAAACAATTGTATCTTCTGTCCACAACCGCTTTTTAATACATCAGTGTTTATCAGTGATAGACTCAAAGAAAAATTTTGTTAACTTTTGACTTCATGATATATCATAGTTCGTGTCAGAGGTGGAATCAAGAGAACTATCAATGTATCTCTCAAATAAAGTTGTTGATTTTTTATTTCATTATAGTTTTTATCAGAGGTGGAATAAAGTGAGCTATCAACGTATCTTTCTTCTGTGAAGAACCATTGCATATTTGTTTGATATTCAATAGAAAAGACAGACACAGTGCCAGTTCAATGTGACCTTAACATCAAGGTCACAACCATTGCGTAGTTTCTGAAAATTAGACTGGAAACCAATAAGCAAACACGTTTATGACTCAATTTCGGACAGTTTTGATAGAGACGTACTTTCCATTGGACATGTGCCGCAATCTGATTACCTTCAATGCTGGGGTACACTTATTCAAATCCAGAACTCAGATCACATTAAGATAGGGATAGTTTTTTACCATCATCAAGCTATTGCTTTGGTCCAGATGTATATTTACTTGATCCAGGCTAGGAATTTACAACAGAGTAAAATACCCAATCACTTCATAGTCGCCCAACCGGTCCGTCAACCATCAAAGTCAACTTTTTTACAATATACAATTCTTAATTTTTACATTCTGAGATTGAGTGAGGTCAGAAGATTTATCAGATCTGATTGATGATTACATTGAACACAACTGATCTATATGTACGTCAAGATCACAAGTGGGAAAGATCATTGCCTCCCAGGACATCTTTTGATGACTTGATTATAATCAAGTCATAGCGGAAAGGCTGGGATGACCAGTCATTATGTTGATCATCTGAATTGCAGAAGAGCTACGAATGTCTCATTCTGATTGTATGGTCAAATTAATCTCTTATATTGATATAACTATCTTCTAGCTTTATCCATGTATTGTAATCAACAAACAAGACCACTTGATAAGTTGATCATGATCATGAGGTTGTAGAGCATATATTACACCTACTGCTCCGTCAAGTTTCTAACTCAAAGCTCATACATTTCTCTGAAGATTTTTTTAAACCATCTCATCATTCAGTACTCCAGATATCATGGATCATCACCCGGCCTATTATGTTTACTTACCCAATTATATGCTTGAATACGTTGTTGGTGAAACTAATCCTAGGATCGATGTGGACCTCTTCTTAAGCAAAGCTACTCCAAATCAAATTGTGGAGGTGATCTCAGCGTTTCATCCCCGTCTCCGTCTAACTCGAAATGCCGAAGAAGACCATGAACTCCTCCTCAAACTTTTCATTGAGAAGGTGGCCCCACGTCTATCTCGTTTAATCAGCTCTCTTAATGGCAACAAAAACTATATCCAAGGCCTATTCGCATGCCCCGTATACAAACCTGATCAACTCACTAGCCGATGGATCAATTCCAGCGCTGATTACGACCCTAAACGAATTGATATGTTTGACACCGGTACTCTTATGCACCTCAGGAGCGGGAAGTACCGTCTTGCAGCCGAAAGCCTCCAGCACTTTATCGAGTCCTATACGTTTCTGAACCAAGCAGAAATTGATGAGATTATTGGTGCTCAAACTGATGCTGAGGACACTCTCCACGACACATCCATCTTCCTTGAACGATCCGTCGAGTCCATCAAAAGTATTCACCTTCAATTGCGTCTGCCCACCCTCTCACGAACCGAACGCGGAGATCTTGAGGAGGAATTAAAATGTGCTAAAGCTTCTTTAAGATCCCGTCAGGGGATGTTCAATGCTGCCATTGAAGACGTTGGTTTTCTTAGAGCGTTGGCCAAACATCATGAGTGCGTTCCCTGTCACAATTCTCTACATGATCACTCTTAAGCTGATCTAACTGATGCTATACTGATCATTCAATTAGGGGAGTCCTCCAAAAACATCAACCCGCTCAAAATTAGCTGATCGAGAAATTATTGGAGCATTGGCTGAGCAACATGAGTGGGTTCCTTGTTTCAGCATTGTTTGCTATTGTTTACTAACCACTTGATTGCATATTAAAGGTTCATCAAGGAACATCGTCCTGTCAAAACATTGAACCACTGAAAATTAGCCCGTCCAATACCATAATCAAAAATCTCAAGCTTTGAATCTCTGTGATTTGTTGTCTTATCACTTTGACTGTCGTAACTGTTGATCATTATCTCTGACAAAAATTTTATAGCTGTTTTTGCATCATGTGAACCATGCATACCGCACTACTTGTCAATCACAATCACATAGTGTGATCGTGAAATTCTGAGTCATAAGATTGAATACTTTGCATATCACTTATAGTAATGCTCTCATCAAAACAGTTTTTGTGTGAGGTAAAAAGTCCCGGCGCGAAGATATGGTTCCTGGAACATGTTGGTTTGTAGTCATGAGTAATCAGCCCTATGTAGTTCTAACTTCTAAGTATCGAAAACAGTCCTTGATTTGTTGTTTTCCTGGATCTGCAAAACCCGCTCTATTGATCTTTCAGGTTTTCCCACCCCAGGAACCTGCTCCCTTGTTATGTAGTTCTAACTTCTAAGTATCGAAAACAGTCCTTGATTTGTTGTTTTCCTGGATCTGCGAAACCCGCTCTATTGATCTTTCAGGTTTTCCCACCCCAGGAACCTGCTCCCTTGTTATGTAGTTCTAACTTCTAAGTATCGAAAACAGTCCTTGATTTGTTGTTTTTCTGGATCTGCGAAACCCGCTCTACTGATCATTCAGGTTTCCCCAGCCCGGGAACCTGCTCCCTTGTTTTTTTTCTCTAAATTCTCATCCTCTCCTTTACAATCAGGAATCTCAAGTTTAGGAGATCAAGTGTTCCAGAAAGCCAACATGATAAACTCTCGGAAGTTCTGTTTGATCTTCTCCTAGAAAGCAAAAGCTAATACCTCATCAATGAAATCAGAGATATGTCCCTGCTCCAGTTTATGCTAAATCACGAGACAGAGTGAAAGGAAGAGAATTTATAGAATTAGACTTACTAGTAAGAGACCTTGAGCTTTCGTCATTAAGGCAAGAAAACCTCTTAATTTGGCATCTGTGGTGGAACCTTGATCTATCCATTGATTAGTCAATTCTATGTACTTTGCTACCAGCTCCTTTCTCTCAATTAATAATTCTTCTTTCTTAGATTGATCTAATTCTTGAGAAGGTGAGGAATCGCGATGATATGGTTTCCAGGTGGACTCTCCTCCGACTTCTTTGAGTAGGTAACGTTTATCGACATGCATGAGCAAGTCTTGACTAGACTTGGAGAACATGATCTTTGAGCGTACAACAGCTATGTCGATCAAAGGTAACGAAATTTTGATTGAGCACCACAAAGACAACCCACATGATCAAATTCAGCAGGACATACGCACGATCAAGCATCGGAGCCAAGACTTTCCAAACTCCATGAAAGACCCATGGAGCGTCGTGGATGATCAAGAGTTCCATGGTCTTTTTGAATAGTGGATCACTGAGTATCAGTATTGTTCCTTAGCATTTGAACAGGTTTGAGCCAACCAGGTCCGTCCGTGTCTTTCATCATATCAATCAAATGTATCGGTGTAGCTTTAAGGGTCACATCTCAGAAGTACGACTAGTTGAATAGGAATCAGAGGCAATGTCAATCAAAAGACAAATATTCCAAGAAATATGTATTGTGCAGATGATAGGAAGTAAGATATGGACAAGAAAGAAGATATGATAGTATGTATAAGATATGGACAGGAAAAAGAGACAGATCAATGACAAATATAAAGCTTTGTAAGATATGGACACGAACAGATAGAAATATCAATGACAAATCATATAATAGAGTGTAAGATATTGACAAGAAAGGAAAGATAATATATGGACACGAAAAAAGAGACAGGTGAATGAAAGATATAATGGTTTGGGAAATATGGACACGAATAGATAGAAAGACCATTGAAAAGTATAAAATATGGACAAGAAAGGATATATAATTTAGTAAAAGATATAATAGAGATTGGATGAATCAGTACATGATTAACAGATTTTCATCGCACCATTGACACCATTGCTACAGTTGAAAATTTTAAACTACTATGGAGTTCTTGTGGTTTGTACATCAACCAAGCACAATGTGCAATTATTTCGTCTAACTTAACCACATGATCTTCGGGTGAGTCCCACATCAGTAAGTGAGCTTGTACATCAGGCATCTGGAAGCTTTTGAAAGGATCTTTCATTTTTTCTGGAATCGCCTTGAATACTTGTATATTCAGCCAGGTCTCCATGATGTTGTGATTCGGCTTTGGCGCTCGACGGTGAACAAAGATCTTTGATATCCTACCAAACCGTTTGTGTTTGCTAGCATTTGTTTTGAAGATGACAAAGCTGTTATTTGGATTTGCTTCAAATGTTGAAAAAGTAATGTTAAGATGATCGATGTGCTTGTGAAAAAACGCGCGGGGAGGGACAGGTGCATGACCCAGTGCCTCATCTGGTGAGAATGAAGCCCATTCCTCCGGATTTACCCAAGTACATTCTTCATGCCTTTGACCATTCAGGCGTCTGATTAATTGTATAAGTAGTTTTTCATCTAACGGGTCTAGCTTAGAATTAGAAAGGCGTCTGGGTTTTGGTAAGGGTGGTTCGTACAGTGCTTGCAATCGAGTGACATATGGTTGAAGTGCCTGCGGAAGTTTTCCACTTTGTAGCAGAGCGGAAAGGTTACCAGCACGGCAGAAGTTCTTGAGGAACGTGATTTCGAGTTCACCTGTCAGATCAAGCAGAAATTTGATCAGCACATACATCATTGATACTTGAAGACAGAAATAAAAACAGTCTATCTTACCTATGTGGTTATTGTGACAAGCTTTCAGTATGCTACCCATGAGACGTTCAAAAGGAAATGACCACCAAGCGCGCACTGATCCGAATCTTTTCAGACACTCGGCTAGGTGAATTGCCATATGGTGATTGGGTGCCGGGTTACAGTGTGGGAAGAGTACAACTGAGCCTTTCAAGTATTCTTGAATGTGATGTTCGTATCTTTGAATATGGCTAGAAGTAAGTGCACGTCTGAGAGCTAAGTTGACCAAAGAAACTAGGTGGCCAAAGTTTTGAAGCAGTGAAGTCTTCACGTGATCAACACCAGACCACATCGGAATCAATATCAAAGGTAACTGGATGGAGAAAAGGTTCCTCCATTCGTCGGCTTTGAGTTTACCGAACGAGGCCTTACCCAGGACCGGGATTGCCCGTTTCACCCAAGTTGGGATGTGGATTCTGGGAAGCATCAAATTGATTTGTTTCAGCATAGTAGCATCAAAGATAATTTCGTCAACCGGTGGCGCAATCCAAGTACCATTCCAACCACTATCGGCGAAGGGATCAAACTCTGTATCACTTGAGTCTGTATTTTCACCAAATGAGCCAAGTAATTCATCATCACTAGTGCCTTTTACCGGGTCCGGAGTACTTGGTGTATTCTTTGGGATATTCGGTTTTGAATGTTCTGCTAAAAGGTCTAGAAGCTCTTTCGTGGTGATTGCAGGACTATCTTCCTCTTCATTGGTGATTTCTTTCATTGACCAGAACCTTCGACAGTGCCACATCAGAAGACCCAACAACAAATTATGCATTGAATCTACGACATGGAACTCGACTATGTCCCAATACTCAAGGTCAATTAAAACGGAATATCGAACCCCATGAGTTTTAAATATAAGTTTGCGTTCTGCGACTGTCTTGGCGTCCCGTGCTTGACGTGCCCAAATCTTATGCTGTGAAGACGTGCGTAAAGGCCAAGAAGTTGGGTTGAAGTTTCTAATCTCAGATCTCTTGAGAAGACAATATGAACAGAAATGTGTAGCAGTGGCGCTAGGGAAGCCAAGTGACCGTCGAAGAGCGGGAATGTCCGCTAAAAATGGCAGTAGAGCCGCCCGGATTCTCCGTCCATCTGGGTATAGGTTGGTTCGAGATAGAAGTAGACCGGGATTCCAGAGCTCTTGAAGCTGCGTAATAACCGGACGAAGTACCCAATTCATCTGCTCTAGCGATGGCTCCCGAGGACCTGGGACAATGCCAGTAATGAATATGTTCTCTGGTAGATAGCGAACTCGAAGAGGGAGAGTAAGGCATACTAGGACAATAAATGATATGCTAGTGTGATGTCCGCTTTGTTTATTGCCAAACGGATTAATTCCGTCCACAAACATTCCAAACGTTAAATTTCCACTCTCTGAGCAGAATGATTTGCCATTAGGTCCAACAAATTCTTTCCAGACTTTCGACTGATGAATATCGCAGATCTGAGCATCTGGGTCAAATGGCTTTGATGATTCTTCAAGGGATTCGTCCAGCCATAACTCAACCTTTGGTCGAGAAAAGAAACGTCCAAGCCAATGTACAAAGCTTTGAAATGCATACTGGCGGACAGGTTTTGGATTTCCTCGAAAGAACCGAATAAGTGGCTCACCACAGACTTCGACCGAGAATTCGTGATCGTTATCTGGCATCGAAGAGACAATGGCGCCGCTATCTGAGTGATTTCCATCGGGAGGCCCTCCAGGGATCCGGGCAATACGGTGATGACATTGTTTTGGTGTGTTTGTCATTGGATAAAGAGCAAAGCACACCTTACAGCAGTTCATAAAAATCAAGTCTGGTTCGAGTCGAAGCCATCCAAGAACTGTGACCATGCTTTGTGGGATTTTCTGTAGGGCTGAAGCGTCTACGGGGCTGAGATTCGACGGAATGTGTGAAAGACTTGGTACAAGTCCGCGGGTCAAAGAAAGCTCGATCGTAATGCGCTGTACATCGAGTAACCAAGCACTAGTAGATCTTGAGGTGTGGTCGAATATGCTTATGATGGCCGCGCTCAGTGCAGCGTGAAGGCACAGGGCATTCGCATTCTGAAGGGTGAAGATGTGGAATTCGCCTGTAACGTGAGATCAATTGGACAATCAATCAGACGTTGCTTGTGAAACACATCAAGCCAAGGTTATCTTACCACAATCAAGGGGGTCCATCCCACTACTCTTAGCTACAGCTAAATCTAAGCGTACTTGAGCCGAATGCTGGGTTTGAGATTGTTCAGGCAAGCCTGAATCAATAGTGTCCAAGTTACCAGCGTGGTCTGGACTTGATCAATTTGCTGGCGGTGGGAGCTGCGGTGAGTGGGTGTATTTCAGTGGTGAGTTTTTCATACATTTTCAATCAATATTTCGGATTACTAACTGGTTCTGTATGATCGGAATTTGATCCCGAGTGAAGCGACAGCTGCCCAAGTCGAGTAAGCACGTCACTCTGTGCCCCAGAGCCACCGTTGTTTGCAGAAGGAACTGTGCTTGTCGAAGATATTGAGGATGCCGCGAGCTTTCGAAGGTCGGCACGCTGATGAGCTTCGTAAGCTTCTCGAGTGAGCTCAACACCTTTGTGATGGTTTCCAGAGGGGTCTAAGTAAACTCCAGAGTTGCAGTCGAAAGTCTGGCAACGACAAACAATCCGATGGGCTCTGCCAGTCTTCTTTTCGCGAGGAGCCATGTGAATTTCGCTATCAGATAAATTCTACAGGTAGGCCAGCTTGCGACTGAGGAAAAGGAAATCAAAAGAGAATTAGAAGAAGTTGAAAATGGTGATAGCGTTGAAATCAGAGAAAATTACAGTCAATCCAGATTTCAAAGTGTGCGACAGGTAGGCCAGATTGCGACTGAGGAAAAGGAAATCAAAAGAAAAATAATTAGACACTGGAAATGGTGATAGCGTTGAAATCAGAGAAAATTACAGTCAAGCCAGGGGATTTTGTTACTAATCTAGGGACTCAAGGCAGAGATGAGTAGGGAGCAATTGCAAAGACTGTGAGGTGCATATATATAATAAATGTGTCTCGTATCACTGTTGAAAGAGCCTGTGGCTCAATGCACGACTGAAAACAAAGCTAAGAAAAATTGAAACAAAAATATTAGTTTGAATCAATCATCTTACAAAACCATTCTTAGCTGATAACACTACATCATGGTATGCACGATTTGCTCTGTTCCCGCAAAGTCAATTCACAAACTCCCTTTCAAACTATCTTTCATTTCATAAAGACAAAATCAAGTATTGATTGAACATATAACTAAGTCTACATACACGTCATGTGTCAATGGTGGAGATGAGATATCATCCTGATGTGATCTGTTAGAAGCTAATTCTTACGTATTTAGCACAGGAATAGTCTGATGCAATCTGATAGAACCAATTCTTACACTCAAGAAAAATCTGATCCAATGTGATAGGAACTGGTGATACACATCGACAGCCATTGCTGTACAGATTGAAAGCAAGGATAAAAAAACTAGGGTCCAGAAAAGCCACAGGATCGAACAGGATCGAACCAAACATGTGCGTAGATGATTAGGCCAACTGAGTGATGCAACCTACCAACAAAGCAGAGGATGAAGTTAGTTGTTCATTCATATCCACAACAAAGCGAGAGCAAGTGAGATTTAGTGATATACCTCAAACTTCGGTGTCCATCATCTCGGCAACTACAGAGTAATGGTACCCCTCGATAATAGAAAGGGGTGGCACTTTTTCATCGCGAACAAATTTGATGTACAAGTTGGCAAGAATTGGTCGGGTCATTGCAATTGAATGTACAAAGATTTGCGGAGCGTGGCACTGTATCGCGAATCGTAAGTTCTCAATCGGGGTTTGACACGCCTTGGCAGCTGACATAATCATAGGCTTGCGAGTGAATTCGTGATTGGCCGGAAGAATCAAATCCTTATCAACATGTGCTTTGTATAGTATAAGTAATTGATCAATACGGGAGCCGTCACGGATCTCAGCCTTAGGGTCTGCGGCTAAAATTGCGCCGATTAGCATTCCACGTGTGGTGCGACGATGGAGCGGGTCAAAATCTAAGTTCACGTCTGGCGACTTAGTAGTTTCTGGTGCAGGTGGGTCGATAAGGAACGGGACTAATTTTGGTCGTACATCCTCTAGGAAAGCCTTGAGCAAATTAGCTTTGGGGTGAGACGGGCGGGATGAGGTTTTTGGATTAAAGTGAAACAACACTTGATAGTAAGTGAGGTTTAGAACACTTTTCGATTTTGTCTCAAAATCACGTTCGAGGAAGACTTTGAGAGTCTCGGGAAGGGTCGAGATCTTGGCCGCGACTTCGGGATCGACTTCGGCATTTGGACTGGCGTAGGATGGAGCAGGCTCAGATTTGTTGACTGTTGGCGGAATTGACTTAGCATCAAGGGTAGAGGTAGTGGCTCCAGGAGCGGTAGAGGTTGGAGAATTCATCTTCATATCAGGTGAGGAGGCCTTCGGGGATTTCGCTTTTGATTTGGCCATAGCTTAACAATTGGAGCAAGGGAAAAGAAAGAAAGAAAAAAGGAAAAGACAAAGAAGGGACAAGCGAGCGCCGAGTTGGACGATTAATGTACTGGTTGTGATTTGAAGACAGGGATATAGGGCAGCTATCAAGAAAGTTTTAAAGCCTGATCGAGTGGAGCAAAAAGCACCAATCAGTTCAGCAGGTATCCGGAATGGAAAGATAAGACATTGTACTTATATGAGAGATATCGTATTTGGTCGTATACAAGTGGGTTGCTGTTTGAGAAGGGATGATTAACACATTTTCAATCAATTGCAAGCTGACTTTATAAACAAAGGGTTAACCATGAAGTTCGGGGCGGGCTTTTGATATACAGAAGCAGGAATGTGAGGATGAGGGTGACAACCACTTTGAAATTATTGTACCCTCAAAAACAAGTCATTCCATAATCGCAAAAAGAGGGTATTGGAGTTTTGAGTCCAGGAATGATCTTTCAATGATCACACACTTAGGTAACGCCCACTAGTGCAACAAAGAAATGTCACCTGGTGACACTTACTTGGTTTGTCAATTTGTATTGAGCATGAATGGTGACAAAACAAAGAAGAACAATCGAGTGAAATTTGTTTGATCTCTATGACAGTCTTTGATCATGGGCTTAGCAACTAGTTATGCGGAGGAATTGTTTGGAAGGATTTTGGAGACAGAAAAAAATCCAAAAGATTGTGAACACGTAGAGATTGCAAGAAGGGAAAAGCAAACTGATTGTGTATCATGAGCAGTGCCTTACAAGGTTTAAAATTGGTAGAGTATGAATAACATGCTGGATTATAGTATTGATGGAGTGAAATACTTGTCCTGTACTGAAATCTCACATAAATGAGAAAAGAAGGATAAAGAAAGCTAGACAATAATATTCTATGCAAGCGAGAATTTTGTAAACCCATGCGAAAAGATGACTTTTTCTGTAGTGAGAGCATCTTCCAAGTCTATGTTGGCAGGACTTGCAATTCTTACCAAAAAAAATCAAAATCCTGTGATGGAATTGTCATGGAATTTTGGCGGAATTTTCATTATGTGTGTGCCCGCGTGCAAACAACCAGGATTTTGGGGTGGAAATTTGATTACATCTAACAAGTCACTGTACATGTTTTTTGTCACCAGTCAATACAATGACTACAGTTACATACATATGCTGCATAACTGGCTGTAGGGCTGCAACCCGGCCCCGGGGTGCTGCCCGGCCTTGGTGAAGCCCAAAGGCTTTCCAAAATGAATCAGGGCCAGGCAGGGCACACCCTGAATCTGACAACTTGGGGCCAGGCAGGGCCAGGGGCTGTTTTTAGCCACAAAAACCACTCAGAGAATCATTATTTCATTTGACAAAATTGTAAAAGAGTGACTTACTGTGGGATTTTTGAAGGAAAAGGATTGGCAGCCCCGGTGGCCAACCCACCCAAGGCACCCTCAGTGCCCGCTTGTGATCATCAGCACGTTAGGTTTGGTGGCCCTGGGGCGCGTACTGTGAGTGCTCTTAGATGGCTTGGGCAGAGTTGGCCGGGCAGGGCCGGGTCCGGGTTGCAGCCCTAACTGGCTGTAATACAGTAGTACAGATGGCACGGGGCTAGGCTAGCTACATGCAAGTATGGCTTCAGACACATCTGTGTGTATTATGCTGAGCTAGTCCCTCTTTATATCTTTCACCAATCAAGTGAGTTATCCAGTTCCTTTCAATCAACCAGCATCCCCCTCCCAAAATTCAAATACTTATTCCTCTCATCTTCACAGAACTCAAGAACCAAATTTGACTGAATTCCCTCAAATCCCACCTGGACTAAGCTCACTCATCTCTGATTTAGATCATAACAAGCAGAAGTAAAGTCAGTCTCTAGCTTTTTCATCCTGTTGTATGACTGGTTGGTTTTGAAATTTGATTTGTAGAAATTCAAGAAATTTACATGTTTGTTGGTGGTTTGTTTACAATTCAAAACCACAAGAAATAAGTAATCAAAGTCACTCCACTTGAGACACTTTACCATCTACTTTTCTCACATCATCCTTTTCTTGGAAACATACTCTCACACTTTAACGTTATTGGATTCAATTTTTAAACCAATTCAAACTTAATTCATACTCATGATTACAATCAAGTCTCAAATCCAGATCTCATGAAACATCCAGCCTGTTTTGCTCATGTTTTGCTTCACATTTCTGGAGGAGGCTCATTTCCATCTTGGATGAGCATTATTTGATCTCAGATGAGTACTCAGGATCAGCTCATGAGTCACTAAATACTCAGAAGAAACAAATACCATTTCCATCTTGTGTGATCTTGCCACACAAGTCAGACCAGAATTGTATCAAAATAAAAGATTACTTGTGGAAAAGTCTTGCAAATGGCTTCTTTGGGGCATCACATTACACAAGACCACATATTGTTACATATGCTACATCATGCGTACTGGCCAGCATCCTTTGGCCTGCAGCTGGTCACAATGTCTTCACAGCCCTCCTGATGCTCCCAAAAAGTACATACATCTAACACCGTGGGAAGTAACAAGTTTGAAACCCGATTGAGCAGAATTTCGGTGTCCAGGTTTGAAATTTTCTCGAATCTTGAAATTTGTTCACAACTTGTTCGCATTAGGTTTGCCAATTCTCCTCAAGTTGTCCTCCGCTGGCCCCGTGTGTGTACAACACATCATAAACAACAACACCTTTCAACATCACTCACCTTCACCCTCACTTGTATTAGTAAGCCTGAGGATCTGTGACAAGGGGAGAGATAGTCTGATGGTTAGAATCAAAGGTTTTGAAGGCAATGTGTATGTGTGTATGTATGTGTATGTATGCAATGGTGTACTCGAGGGAAATTGGCAAACGTAATGCTAACAAGTTGTGAACAAGATTGACAATTCGAGGAAATTTTGAACCCGGTCACCAAAATTCTGCTCAATCGGGGTTCAAACTAATAGATCCCCGCAGTGTAACACCTGAACAAAGGACTGTGACCTGGCCTTTGGCAAGGATGGCCCATATACCCATGGCAAGCCAAGCTCAAGCCCATGGCAGCTGGAACCATCCAGCACCCATCCCGAGTCTGATGATGATAGCCCGCGTGGACAGAAGCACACACTGATTGGGCAAAGGGCTTTCACTGATCTAAAAATACTTCATGTGCCAACTGACAGATCTGTAATAAACCATTGAAAATCAAACAAAAAACCCTCATAAAATCTTCCAAAACAAACAAACTGATATAAAAAGTAACAAATTTCTCTAAATTTCTAAAACTCAACACTATATTTATATATATATCATACCACCCCATCAACCACTTTTTCTCAAAAACCTTGCTTACTCCAAAACATGAAAACGTCTTCAAAGACACAAGAAGAAAATAAGAAATTCTATATACAAACTTCTGCTATGGAGGAAAAAAATAATCATAAATTGGAATGAATAGTTAATGATAAAATCAATCTAACAAATATATATATATACTACCTATGATTTTTCTTTGTACTAGTAGTAGTTATACAATCAAATCATCATGATGTAAAAAATAAAGACAAAAACCTTCATTTTTTTTCCTTCGTCACTTCTCTTCTTTATAAAATCAAATCTTTTTTCGTCATCATCATCTAATTTCCACATAACGTGATTTGATGCTTTTCTTTGTAGCAGGTTTTTTACTACCAATCATGCTAGGTGGTGGTGGTGGTAATCCAGCTGAAGTTGAAGATGGTGTAGTATCTGACACCTGTTGTATTGGCGGAGGTGATGCTGTTGGGGTTGAATTCAGATCAGATGATGAAATTGAATTTCTTAGATATGTAGTAGGTTGTGAGAGTCGATGTTGTGATGGTGGTGGTGGATTGGCTCCATTAGTCATATTGGACATGGTTCGATTGATGGCAGGTGGGGGTGGGAAAGCTCCATTAGCCGCTGGTGAGCGCATCGCGCTGGTCGGTGACGCTGTCTGTGCTCTAGCTGGCGGTGGTGGCGGTGTGTTGGGAGTGCTTGAAGTAGACGCCTGACCAGGCTGATCAGAGAAGATAAAGCGTGATCGGTTAAGTATCTCTCGCCTGCTTGAAAA
The DNA here is from genome assembly GCF_000204055.1 of Melampsora larici-populina 98AG31. Taxonomy (NCBI): domain Eukaryota; kingdom Fungi; phylum Basidiomycota; class Pucciniomycetes; order Pucciniales; family Melampsoraceae; genus Melampsora; species Melampsora laricis-populina. The sequence continues at coordinate 183,017 of NW_006768822.1, forward strand.
AAGAGCGAGCAACTTACTTTACGGCTAACCCATCGCTTGGTTTCAGGATCGTAAACAAGAGATACTTCTTCGCCTAAATTAGCTTTGACTGGTGCTCCATTGGTAGGTGCTGATGCGTCACGTTTAAACCAACGACCTAGCCAGGAGCTTGACGCAGACGGTTTTACGCCTATCATTCAAGAAGATTATCATCATTGACTCAGTCTTCGATATTATCAAAAGGCAGAGGTCCGAAATTCAGAAAAAGGGAGACAACCCACTCTTGTCATCAGGTTTCAGGCTTGAACCCGTTGGCTTGTGATTATCGCTGCCTTTCTTGTCATTCGATGCAGAATCATCATCATCATCACCCCTGTTGCCCCCACCGCTTTTCTCCCTCTTTCGGTTGTTATTACCCAAACCCAAGTCATCATCATCATCATCATCGTCATTGTAAGCCGCTTTAGATGAGTCATCGCGGTAATTAGTAAAATCGGCGTTATTGCTTGTGGAGAATGAAGGTATACCAAATGACGCCATGGGGTCAATGAAACCAGATCCATCATCAGCTGCAATTGGGGCAGATCCTGCGTCGAAAGTCGTAAAAGTCACTGGAGGTATAGAGCTGGAAGTCGCTCCTCCTGTTGAAGCAGCTGCTTCCCACCATCCACCACCTCCACCTCCTCCTCCTCCCGCAGGTACAACGGTCGTAGGCGTTGCAGTTTTGGAGGAATCGTCTCTCACGTTCCGTTGGGATTCTGTCAAGAAGGGCTGAGTGATAGTGGGATCATCGTCCTCCGCATGGGAATACCAATCGGATGAGCTGTATCCAGTTACCAGTGCTGAGGTTGATCTCTGCCGAGGGTCTCTTTCATAAGAGGTCGTTGATGAGTACCCACCACCAGATGCAGGTCGTTGGAGTGATGAGCCATGTTGAAATGGTGCCGAGAATGCTGGGACACCAAACCTCAAATCACTAGACGATTGCGCTCGTGAAAGAGTTCCAGATGAACTAGCAGGTGATATTGAGCTGTAATGGGAAAATGGACCGATAGCTTGATTGGGCAACGTCAGGCCCGGACCCCCGTTGTTACCACTTTCTGTATTTCCCTCGTCATCCCCCGCAACGAACTTGTGTACACGGCCTTCGAGTGATTGCCAGACATTGTCGAGAGTTGGCCTAGGCATTTTGCGGGAGATCCAGGAGCTACCTTTCTCTGGTACTGGCGCAGCCGAGAGTCGGTCCGATAAGGCTTTGATCTGATCGGTGAGAGTGGCATGATAGAAAGCACACGGCTTTGTTGCCAGCTTGATTATTGCGGCAATTGAATCACAGTACCTACACGAAGAGCCGTGGGAGGTCAGCAAAGTTCGCCAATGTTACAATTTTGCCCAGTTGACAATAACTCACTGATGTGCAGTAGCTACCAATCCAGAAGTGGCGTATTCGTAGGCCACAGCGAGCTTGTAGCCTTGAATATGGGGTATGCCGATGAAAGTATCTTGGCCCTTACCAACAACGGCCAATGATAGGGCAAATTCTAAGACTTCTGTCAACATCACAGCCTCGACATTCACACCTGGGCCTGTATGGGACGCTTGCATATGGCACCCGAGCAGGGATATACGAGTGCCATTTTCCATGCCAACGATCGGAGAAAGACCATTGGATAACAAATAACTAAAAGGCAAACTTGTTTAGTTTCACAGCTCGGACCGCAAGAGACACAAAGTCCTCACCATGCATGCGCCGCGTAAACCCGGTTGTTGCTCAACAAAGTGTCACCCAAGCTCGACAAGAAAGGAGTTGTACCAGGAACACGATTGGCAATTGTCAGGGCAACTGTTGATCTCCATTGGTTCAACGTTTCATGTGGCAACTTTGCGGCTGGGTGTCTGAACTCAGGTTTATTTGCCGGGACAGGAGATGACGTCCTTGAATTGGATGCCGAAGAGGGTACGGTCATCGCCATTCCATAAGGATTGGGGGCAAGAGAAGGACTAGATCGAGCCATCGAGTTACCAGAAAGAATACTATGTGGAATAAACTCTTCCACTGAAAATAGTCACATCACATAAGTTATCTATCTGTATTAGACAGGCGAAAAACCGTTTGACTCACTTGCAGCAGGACCTGCACCAGCGAAAAGACTATACAGGGCTCGCAAGCTTTCTCTTCCATTCGACTGAGAATCTGAGGCACCACTTGAGCCTGAAGAAACCGGAGTACCCAGCTCATAACGTACAAAATCTCGGACTGTTTCTCGCCAGGTGTCATGGCCGAGACTATTCGCAATCACAAGGGCATGTGCCCACATTTTTTGTTCCGATGCGAATTTCAGTGCATTTGGACGATCACCTTGTGAAAGCAAGGCTTGAATCCGGTCCAGATTACTGGCTGTGACAGTATAGGTAGCAACTGTGTCAGAAGGGGGTGAGTGAGAGACGGAAGGGGATGAGAAACCAGCATCGAAGAGTAGCGGCTCGACTGCGAGTGTCGAAGGACTTGTTTTTCCGGTTGGTGAGCGAAGAGAGACCGATTTCAAAGCAATGCGCACTGCTTCGTCTACTTTAGGTCTGGATGACAGGGCAGAACAGTGGGATGAGTATATATGCAATGATTACGTTGAACTCTCACACTTACGATCCACTTAATTTGCCTTCGTTTTCAAGCATGATTTTTAAAAGTTTCAAGACCAATAGTTTGTCCTGAACCTGTTCCGTCTTCATGATATGAGCTTCGACAGCCCCGCCATCCGTATGAAGGGTTTTCGTGTTGCTTTGTAAATAACTACACTCCTTTTCCGTCTCATCATGTCTTTCATCAAGCCATTCAGTGATCTCTTTCTTTTTCTTACCAACAGAAGACTTGCTCCCTCCTGCCATAAATAAAGGCCCCGGAAATGCTTGCAACTCGGTAGACGGAATGAGTTGAGACAACTTGTGAACTTGTAGGGTGGTACCCGTGGAAGCCTTGGCTGCGGAACTGTAAGGATCTTCATAGCCAGCCGACGTGAACGCAGGTGCTTGTCCACCACTAGGAAATACTACTAATAACTTCCCGCCAAAACCGAAGCTAGCCAAAGGTATTTTGGCTTTCAAGCGATGCAGGCTTGGGTCACCGTCTCGATCATTTGAGGAAGCAGGTTGATGATGGCTTGAGGGCGCATAGCTCTCAGCCTCATTGAAGGCCATGAGATGAGGACTTTCGGAGACCAACATGCGACTAGATGGACGAGTCGAGGGTCCAACGGGAGGAATTGGCGTGTCTGTGTTAGCCGGCTCATACACATTAGCAACACCTGAGTGACAAAGAGCAAACATGGTCAACAACAAAATCAAAAAAAAACACCAAAGGGATGAAAAATGATTTACTTGGCTGGTAATGGGCCGAGTACGGATCTTCAACTGGATTCTGCTGACTAACAGAGCCTTGCACAGGTGGAACAGAATAATTGTACGGATTTTGGTCGGATGCGTGCTGACCTTCCGTGGGGGCATAGGAGTCATAGTACGATGACGCATTGACATTATCCGATGCAGATTGAGGTTGGTAGCTATCGAATGTCGGGTTATGTTGCTCGTCGGTGCCTTGGTACTGCTGATCATATACTTGTTCCGAGCCGTAATCATAGGCACCATTGTCTCGGCCCACCGTACCACCTACCACATGGTCGTAAGCATACAAGTCATGATCCATATTACTAGAGGGTCTCGTGACAGTACCTTGATCAAGATCCGCCAAGACATCGAAGTTCGTGCGGGTCGGGGACGGCTCCGGGATATCTGAGATGGTCATCTCAGGCGTAGCGGGCTGAATCAGGACTGCAGGAACCGTCATAAAGCTATTTGAAGAGAGGGTGTCGTTTTGAGGAACACGATCCGAGGCAGACCAACCTTGCGTCTGGCTAGCTTCGGAGAGACCTGCAGCCTCGGCACCGCTACGAGCCGCCTCAACCCCAGACTGTTGATGAGTAGTGTTCAATGTAAGCTTTTGAGTGGCCGCAATCAAAAGGTCCTCCTCTGCTGAGGGAGTGGCTGGCTGCGAGACTCCGTTGGGCTCTTCGATCAGTGGAGCGTTGGAAGAGGCCATCGGGTCTGATTCGTCGTTGGCAGACACGGCCATTTTGAGAGGACTACTTCGCTTAGGTTTGCGATCAAATGGCACAGACATTGAATTTCCACTGGTAGGACTTGACGGGGCTTGGCCAGGCTTAGGACTAGTTGAGGATGGGGTAGAGTCTGGCGAGTGTGAGGTCATCGGTGGCGAGGATGTGATACTGCGGTTGGTTGATAAGGGTGATTCTCTACCATTGATGTTTGGCAAACCACCATAGGGTGTACGATAGGCGTCAACGTTCACGACGTTGTTAGGTGCATAAGGATCATCCGGTCGCTGGACATCATCTTGACTAGTCGAAACTTGGTGAGATCCATTATTTTGGTTCACCGCTTCATGATGGTTCATATTTTGAGATTGAATAGGTTGTGCGTATGGATCATAGTCGGTATTGCTTTGATAACTAGGTGTGGCAGATGGGAAGGAAGGGTTAGGGTTGTAAGGGTCGAAGCTTGGACTTTGATGAACGAAGTGTTGAGCAGGCTGTTGAAATCCATGGGGGCTGTATCCCGTAGCATGAGCATTGTCAATAGTCGTATGCGAACTGTCCCATTGTAGATTTGGTCCATGCAAAGCCTGTGCTTGTGGCTGATATGCATCATCAGAGGTGATTCGGGGAGAGGTATAATTCTCGGAACCAGGGATGATCGGTGCTTGAGCAGGTCCCGATATACTGCGCTGTTTAGGTGGTGGAGGCGGAGTCTGCGCCCCAGGAGAGCCAAAGTTACCCATGCCAAATTGGTTTGTTTGACCATAACCTAGTGCTGGGCTCGACGGCAAGCTACCGGTTGTACTGGGTGCCATGTGCTTCTTTTTGCGGATAGGAGGGGGATCGTATGCATCAAATCCTTTAGGACGGGTGAAGGAAGCTGTGCTGGATTGATGAGACAGTTTGGATGTGTTTTGATTGTGAGAATGAGAAAGAAACTGTGAATCCGTATCGAGTGAGTCATGGTGAGGCTGATAACCAACAGAAGCTGAACGTGGGATGTGACCGGACAAATGGGGAACTGTATCGTAAGGGTTGAAACTGGGACTTTCGTGGCTAGAGGTCGCATGATACGTGCTAGAGTTATCATGAAGCTGTGAAGGTGCGTAAGGGTTGCTCTCGGGATAGGACGGTATCGTATTGTTTACTGAGTGAAGAGGTGTGTTAGAAATTCCTAGGCCAGTAGTGTGATGATCTTGACCATACGTCTGTTCCGCATAAGTATTCGATTGAGGGTGATGAGAGTAATGAGAATAAGCGGTATCAGCCTGATTAGGAATGTATGAAGCCTGAGCATAATTGTTGTAGGCATCAGTTGAAGATTGCGTCATATTCGGATTGAAGTGTTGAGTTGGGGGCGATGGGGCGGCGTAGGAGTGAGAATAGGCAATCGAGGGTAGCTGATGAGGGACACCATAAGGAGCAGGGTTTGTTGAGCTAGAGAGAGTACCGTTGACGCCACAAACATTGTCGAATGGACCATTTTGCATATCGTGAGATATGTCGGTAGATGATGGGAAAGGGCCATTGGCGTTAGGATTAAAACAGTCAGGCTCTTCATGTAAGGTGGCGAAACCGGGAGGCTGGCTGGGATGACTAGAGAGGGATGAGGTTCCAAAGAAGTCATCTAATCCGCTTCCACCGCCTCCAAATAACTGACTCGCATCGCCTATGCTTGGTTTCCGTGCTTGATGGTTTGGAACAGTAGTGGTAGTAGTAGTAGCATCAGAGTTGAGCTTGTTGAAAGAGAGAGGTGAATGATCAGTAGACATCTGTAGTGATGAAGTTTGAAGTATGTTGGATCGGTTCTTGTTCTTGTTCTTGTTCTTGTTTTTGTTCTGGTTCTTGTTCTTATTCTTGTTCTTGATATGTTTCGATTGATAAAGGTAAAAGGTAAAGAGAAAGAGAAAGAGATATGGAAATGGACTTGAGAGTTAGAGTTGACTATCTAGCAGTGGCAGTGGCAGTGGCAATGAGAAACTGGAATCGATCAAACGATTGAAAACTAAAATCGGTGACTCTTCAATGAAACTCATCCTCAACCTTTCACACAATTCATGCTTTGGTACGTGACAAACATCACCAAACATTTCCTTGGAATGGCTTAAGCCTTTGTACACAAACTTCAACTTGGCCAAATGTACAAAAATAATATGGAGAATATGGCCTTGCATTGAACCCAATCTTAGATTTCAATTTGTGCATACGTTCTCCATTCAAAATAAGGCTTCCTTGAAAACACATCCACAATCAAGCTCATGACACTATTCAGAAGTCAAGATTCCAAGACCTGACTTCTTTCCATTTACCACATTCCCCTACATTGTTTATATATTTTATATGAGCAAGTAACTGTTGGGAAAAAGTGGATGATGATGAGAGGGTCAGCATGCATACGATGTGATTATCGTGCTGTTTTGCACATATTATGTGCTGATTACACCTATCCAGTGATTGATCAACCTTATGTGCTTCAGGTATTTCAGACTGATTGAGTAAAAGGTCAAGGATCAAAATAATGCTAGCTAACAAAAGAGCTATGGCAATCTTCCAGGAATATAAACTGGCTAAAAACATCTTTACTCCTTTTGTTTTGAATGAAGTTCTTGATAACTAATACAAAGAAATCTTTCAAAAAAGTTTCAGTATCATTGCTGATCTGTCATGAGATCATTTCCCTGATCTCTCACTATGTTTCCATACACGCATTCCAAAAGCAATCTGAACGCCGTGGTCAATATACATAGTGAGGTTTGATCCATAGAAAGTAGCACTTACTAATGATCATGTGTGCGAATCCAAGTGACCTTTGCATAGATGAAATAAATATTCACAGATAATTTACTTGAACACTTTGATAATAATAGACTACTTCACAAAAAGAGCAAATAATTCTTTTCAAAGATATAAAAGCAAGTTCAAGGGGTTCAAAAAACAAACCAGTAATTCTACTCATGATCTCTAATCCAACTTGGACACGTCCAATCTTCCGGTGTGCTCAACTCACTATCATCCGAATCCGCTGTCGACGTCACGCTAAGCGTATCAAACTGTTCATCATCGTCCGCCACAACATCAGATATCTCTTCGGTATCCGATCCATCAGTCAAGTCAGCATCATCTACAAGGTCTTCTTCTTCCTCCAACGAATCTATACTCAAACAAGAATGAAACTTGATCTTTACTTGCCTTTCGAGACACCAATTTTCAAGAAAGATTTTTTGTTCATTCTTAGGATCTACTCTTGAAAAGATGATAACCTTTAAGCTTGGCCAAGAGTTCTCGTCAATAGAGCTAATCATGCCTTGAAGAATGTCCTCAGGTACATATAGATGTACGTGTAATCTTTCAAGCTTGGTGGCCCTTGATAAGATCTCAAAGATGCGATTCTCGAAGCTAATTCCTAGGAACGTGAAGCTTTCCAACGCCTGGAACAGGATCGGAAAACTGTGTAAAAATCCAGGCGAAAGTGACATCTCTTGACGTAGAAGGCGTATTTTCTTCAAGGTCACGAATTTCGATATGAACCTGTAAAGTGCATCATCTTTGATGTTCCAGCAGTCACTTATAAACAAAAACTTTAAAGGTCCCTTCCAGTTGAGATCGGCCCAAGTCGAATCTGGATATTGTAAATTCTGAAGAGCGAGGTATTCCAATGAGCAAAGAGAAGCCAATGACTCACCAAGCTGGATGCTATGACTCATAGTATCGATCGCGATAGGTAATGAACTCGTCGCTCGGAATCGGACCAGATTAGGAAGTTGAGAAACGCACTCAGCAATATCATTATGAGCCCCGAAATTGAAGCACGCACCGTTAATCTCCAACGAGGTCAGAAGGGGAAACTGAACCAAGGAAGACAGTATTTTTCGGTGAGCGTTGTTGAGATGTCTACCAATAGAGTCTTCGGGATTACTGAGCGAAGCAAGTTTGTCAAGCGGAAGAGAAGAAGGAGTGTAAAGACGTATATGCTTGACACGGTTTTGAGAGAATTTATCTAGGAATGCTTCCAGATGATGGAAATATTTGAAGCACCTCTGATCAATGTCATCATTGTCGCCCAACAGAGGTACTGTAGCTTGAATCGCACGAACGTGTCTGGTTGGAGGATACAGAGTTGTATGAGCCGCATTCACCTTACGACTTTGTTTTCGCAAAAAGAGTATTGTCTGTTGGGTTTTTGCAGATTTTGCATCAGCACTTTCTACTTCTTTCATGTTAGATGATAAAAAAGTGCTTACCTTCCAGCGAAAAGATTCGCAGCTCTTCCTCAGTCTTGAATTGACATGAGATAGTGCCATAAAGGAGAGTGCTATAAGATCATATGGAGACAATCAACAGTGAGCTAACATTCAAGATACACGTCAAGAAAACTTCATGATTCGTACCTGTTCCACATTTTCCATTGTATGGATGACGTGCCTTTTCGCGCTCTTTGGCATCCAGATCGATCAGATAGTAAATTATCTCTTCTAGAATCTCGGCGGGCAATTGGTCAAGCATCTTGTGAGCGATTAGAAAAGGTACCTTAGGTTTGATTTTGAATTGTCTGAGAAGATTATTGATGAATATTTGAAAATTTGATAGTTGTTGGTGGTGATAGCTTCGTAGAACGAACCTCCATTCTTTTGACACGAAAACATTTTATAACCATAGTATGGAAAGCAAAAGCTAGGTTGGGTCACTTGATCGCTTTCGAGGAAAACTCTGCTTTGCTTTCAGCGTAGATATGAGGCGTGGTACGAGCATCAGATAACAGGTCACTGGTTCCTTGTAGCAGCGTGAAGACGTTTGTTCCAAATGTGCGTCATTTTGATGATCAGAAAATAGCCTCGCTTTTGGAATCGAAAAGCCAATGTATTTCTGCTATTCAGTCATTAGTGATGTTCGACTCCTTACGCGCCAACTTTTCCAAGACGAACGGTCTTCAAGGCAAAAACGTAAGCTGGATTCATCTTCCCGAAATACATAAGAGATTGGATTATGTCCTTCACATTTGATGCTTGAAGAAATCACCGTGATCGCAAACTTCGTTGAAATGGAAGTAGATTGGACTACGACCCTTTCCTTTAGCCACTGTCTCAAAAGGCCTGAAACCACTCGCAGTGAATATCAAGTCGTCCAAGAGAAAAGCCTCGTTATATATATATCTGTCGTGATGAATCAACCTGCGCCTTTCAGACGATGATCTATCGCCTGTCAAAACACACATAAAATTCGATCCATCCATCTTTGTCTGGCGTTGGATCCAAGCAAATCCATCGATGCTGTAATCCGATCGCATCTCGATGAAAGTGCAAAATTGATAAATTTAAGGCTGCATGTTAGAAGTGTATTCCTTTGCTTGAGATGGGCAATGTGGTCGCAGATCCCTCGACATATTTCAAAAGTAACTGCATCAGATATGTCCGAAGCGAATGTCCGGAAGAGATGGTTGCTTTTAAAATCAAAAAGCCAACTCGGTCCTACCAACTCTAGAAGGTAATTGATGTCGTTCCACCCGAGACGTGAGAAGCTTTCCAGAACCAACAAAAAGGAAAAGGTAAGCTGACTTTCCAAACGAAAGGATTATTTCCTGCCTTCATATTTTCTTCTATTTAACGGTAAATCCAATTGGGTAGATTCCAAGTCAATTCAGGCGGGCCTAAACAAATGGGAGTTGAGGGACTTTGCAGACCAAGATTTGCTATATGTACCTCAAGGCTCAGACCCAAGGAGAGCCGCAAAAGATAACCAAACTCTTTGAAGACAGTGAAGATACTTGGTTGACATTCAATTACACTGACTAATCTGAAATTCCCATCAGTGCTTGATTAGCAGGTAACCTAATGTTGGTCAATTTGTTCAATAGACCACTCTTGGTATTTAAAGTTTGAACAAGCTGGCTACCAAAACCTGATTAAGATATTCTTCATTCATTCAATCATCGTCCAGTACATAGACCTTAATGGAGACAAAAAACTCATAAAGATGTCAAAAACATCACTTCATTTTTTTCTATAGAGAAAGCAAACATCTAAAGCACAAGCGCACCCATATATTAATCTATAAATGAACACAAACACACACATGGTCTTCAACAACTTCATATCATTTGACTCTTTGTTTATAAGGAAAATGATAAAACAAAAAAAGTAAAGAGAAGAAGAAAAGAAATCTATCGGTAAGGAAACCTCCATATCCTTGTATCAAAACTCATTAATTATTTACACAGTCGAGAGAAAGATAGAGAGATGGAGATGTTGAGAAAGTGAATTGAAAGAAAACTTCATGCCACCACACACAAAACGGATTTCTCCTTCTATCATTGATCTTTGACTGAAGAGATGCTGCTGTCCAATGCATGATTGGAAAATAGATTTTAAAAGGTTTTTAATTTAAAGGGTTTTAATCTAGCAATAAAAAATCGAACGCCAACTGGTCAAAATCGTACACAATCGATCAAACCTTAATGCTCGTCCTCTGTAATTGAACAAAAACGAGATATTGTCAATCATTTGATCCAGTTTTGTGAAATAGTTTGTATGCATAGGAATATCAAAAAAGCAACTTACCAGTGTCGGTATCTGGTTCACGAGGTGCGCCAGTAGAATCAGACAACCAACGCAATTTACGCATCCGTCTACGCTCTTCACGATCCTTCAATTGTTTACGCGTCAACTTCTTTTTCTTCACCACCGGCATTGCATTAGGATCAGCTGCCTCGGCTTCGTTACCCGAGTTGGTAGCAGAGGGTGTAGCGCTAGCCAATGGAGTAGCGCTCTTGCTACCAGAAGGTGTATTCTTCTTACTGTTAAGACCGTTTCCAAGGGTTCGTTTACCATCCTCAAATGCATCTCCTTCCACTACAGCTGCTTTACCCTTATGAATCAATTTACCACCTTCAACATTCCAAATCTCCGGGCAAAGGGCTCCAACAAACTCTTCGTTGTGTGAAATACAGACAAATGCACCTGCCCAGTCTCGGATAGCGACTGCCAATCCACCCAAGGCGTCTCGGTCTAAGAAATTTGTCGGCTCATCGAGAATGAGGACTTGAGGTTTGCTCCACAATGCGGCACTACAAAATTTACGGACTCATCAGATATCAGAATGAGCTGAGAATCGCAAGGGAAGACACTTACGCAATGACTACTTTAACCTTCTGTCCTCCACTCAATCCTTTCAGCTCGTTGTATTCGGCAATATCACCGTCAAGACCAACATCAATTAAATGTGATCGGATGCTGAAGATAGGTTTGAAGATCAGCTTCAGTTCCACAGATCAAAAAGATACCTAAAACAAACACCTACACTTTGAATGACAAATCACGGGAACCAGACCCTTCTCTAGAAGCCTCAAGATCATCGTGTTCTTGTACAAGCTTACTGAACCCAGCCTCAATCAACTTCTCACGCGGAAGCCAGGAATTGTGCTTGTGGTCCATATTTTTCCATTTACACTCATATTGGAATGATTTTTTCAATTTTTGTCGACCAATGATCATCTCCAATTTTCTCTTCTCTCCATTCTTGCCTTCGATGGGAACCTCCATTTGACGTTTTTCTTCTTCCGACAGTACTCGTGACTGTTGAAACAAAAATGGTGTAATCAGCATCTATCATGTATCACGGAGTATCTGAAACGGTGTCAGTTTTGGGACGTTTGACTCACAGCCTTCATTGCTTGCTCACGATCGTGACCATCCTGATATCTCCATGCAATGTACTGCACAGCAGTTTTTTCCATATGAGCACCAATATTGTGGAAGGCATGCTGAGCGACATACGCGACTCGCAAGTTAGGGTGCTTTTCGATTTTGCCAGAGTCAGGAACGGTTTCTCCGGTCAAGAGTTTGATTAAGGTTGATTTTCCAGCTCCGTTAGGTCCAACCACACCGACTCGAGACGATAAGGTGACAGCGCAAGATGCATTCATCAAACTAGGTTTAGGTGCTCCGGGATAGGTAAAGGTCACGTTGGTGGCCTTGAGGATGGCTCGAGTCTGTGATCGAACACCCATCAAGGCACCGGGGGGAGGGAAGACGAATTTGACGAGGGAGGCAGAAAGGGTGTAATAACTTTTTGCAGCGGGATATTTCTCGACGAATTTAGACAAATTACCCCGGTAGTATACCAACTGCTTGGTCTGGTAATGAATGATGTCCGTGCAAATTGAGTCCAGGAAACCAGAGTCGTGCGAGACAGTCAAGATGGTGACCCGAGTTTGAGCTTTCAAATAATCTTGAAGCCACTCAATTGATGCTCGATCTAAATGGTTAGTCGGCTCATCGAGTAAAAGTAGATCTGCATCACAAAGCATGGCCCGAGCCAACGCTAGTCGCATCTTCCAGCCTCCGGAGAGAGAGTCGACCTTGGCCCCCTGACGCGCCGAGTCAAATCCGAATTCCTTCATTCGTTCGGAGATCTGGTCTTCTGTCAAGTTCTTGGCTTTGACAAACTTGTCCGCGATCAAGAAGGAAAGACAAGTGGCTTCGGAATCTTCACCATCAATATCATGCTCGACGTAGAAAGTCGAGACATTTTCTGGAAAGTTTTCGATCTGGTGACGATTGATCGCTTTCTGTAGGCGAGAATGACACGATCAAAGAGTTAATTTCAAGGTGACATGTGATGTAGGGATGAGAAATGTGTAGGAAAAGAAAACGTACTAGAAGAGTACTTTTACCGCAACCGTTGGCTCCACATACACCGTACCTCCAACCTCGTCTCAATTTCAGCATGGTATGGTTGAGTAACAAGAGACCTCCATAAGCCAGGGAGAAGGTCAGATCAACAATCTTCTCAGTAGGATCATCGTCGTCATCACCAGCAGCTTTGAAGTATCGTTCCTTGTCAATCTCGAGCCATCGTTTCAAGTTCTCCTTAGCAATCTGCTCGGCCGTGGCAGCAGGAATGAATCGTGACAGGTATGGTACAGTGTATTTGGTCCATTGCGCCTCGTCAAAGTCACGCTTACGTACTAAGCTGGCGATGCAGGTAGCTTGGTAGGTCAAAGAGGTGTGCATGAATGCGTCTGTGTCTTCATTGGCGAACTTCTTGATTAAGAGAACGAGGGATTTCTCTGCAAGCATCTGATCCTCGTCCACGAGTTTCATAGCAGGGGTGCCGGGAATAGATGAGATCGGGCTAGCGCCGGTACTACCAAGACCAGTCTTCTTCAAGTTGGCAATCGTTTCTTCGTCGGCACCGGCCGAAATGGTGAGTGTGTTGACGGCCTGAAGGGCGAACTCTCGAACTTCCGGGAAGGAGGCAGTTTCCGCAATTCGATGAACACCAGGGAAAAGATTCTTCAGGTGGTGATGGGCGAGATCGGGCGATCGAACGAGCTTGAAGAGATTGCCGACCAAGATGACAGTCTGACGTTGAACAACAGAGCTACGATCGGACAGAGCACGCTGGAGTAAGGGTACAAGGACCGCAAGGGTAGGTCCATCCACGTCTCTGACCCAGACATTTGCTGACAATTGCTTGATGGCATCGGGTACGGTATCAGGCCTGGCCATACAATTGACTAGCAAAGGTACAAATGGGAGGACGTCCAAGTTGGAGAGCACTCCACAGATAGCAAGGGCAGCTTTGTGACCAGCTGCGCTGACCTCGGATTTGGTGTCCCGCATCTCTGCGGTCAGGTGAGGGATGATCTCTCCCAAGCGTTCGGCGATTTGATCGGGTCCAATCTTAACCAAGGCGGTCAACATCTCTAGGGCACCAGTTTTGGTCTTCCACTTGACACCGGAGGTCGAAAGGATCTCGAATAAGGCGGACATGAACATAGGTACAGCTTCGGGAGGTGGGAGCTTGAGGACTTGTTTAGCAGCCTTCTCGGCAGCCTTTCCGATCACGTCGGCCTTTCCGGTTTCGGAATAACGTTCGAGGATGACGGGAAGCAAAGGAAGGATGTACGGATCGAAACCACCGGGAGCTCCCACAGTTCGGCAGATTTCCTCGAGTGCAATCATGGCACGCTCACGCTCCGGAACAAGCTTGGAGCGAGAAGCGCGGACCAGATCTTCAGTAATACCATCGACAGCCAGAGAGCGGAGGCCGGTGGTGGTAACATGAGTAGCAAGTGCACGGGCAGCGACAGTGGCTGAAGGGTTGTCCGAAGCTTGATAAAGCGCTTGAAGGAGAGCAGAAGCAGCGGGCGTTTGAGAGTCGTTGGTAGTAGATGCCATGGCGATGTTTTTTGAGGAAAAAGTTCGTAATTCAAAAGGATTAAAGTTGAACAAAGTCGACGATCAAGATCGAAAGATGCAGAAAGTAATCAAGGGAGGACAAAAAGGTCAAAGTATCCTGATCGAATGTATCAACTACAACAAAGTCGATGGCGATACTCTTGGAATGAGGGAATGCGGGATGGAGTAAGGTGATGAAGGTAGGTAGTGAGTGGTGGTAAGGGGAAGAAAGGGAGGAAGAGGACGGTCAACAGCAACAATTTTACAATCAATTTTCCCTCATCTTTCACACAAAACCGTTTCAAACATCAAAATTTCATATTCTGTAGCTGTTCAGTCTGTGAAACCAATCAAGATCAGCGCAGGAGATTGTGAAACAGCTGTATAGCTCACTGGTTAAGTTGTGGTTCGTCGACAAAGCGGCTGCGTAATAGTGTCACCACCCTGTCACAGTCTTTCGACATCATCAACAGTTCTCATCAGCCCAAGGGATTTGTTCAAACTTTGAACATGTTCACTTTGTACAACAAGCTCAACTCTTAAGCCAAGCTGTCTGGGCTTCCCTGTGGCCATGTATCCTAAGAGAATATCAGCTTTCAAGTTGCTTACACCAGCAAACATCTTTTTCTATGATGAGAAGTGTAAGTTTCTCTGCATGCAAGGTCAAATGCAACATAAAAAAGATCAAGTTCAACTTTTGGAGATCATCTTCAAGTTTCCAATAACTCCAGAGGTATGTTTAGTGAGTGGCAATGTGTGGCAATAGGTTCTATGATGATAAGACTCACATACAACCATATGCCTCATCTTGCAGCATTTGCATACCCAAGACACCATGAATTGTTGCGATCTACATTGACCATGAATATAGATCTGAAATGCACATCAATGACCTCACCTTCAGTCCCTCTCTCTCCCATATTCAAAAATCCAAAAACACCTTTCAAATTCAATTAACCTTCACTCCAAAACCCCCTTCACAGTCTCAAAAAAATAGATTCAATACAAACAATTATCCCTCTCTGTCCCTTAACACAATTTAAAACCATCTTCAGGAAAAATGAAATAATTCTATCTATAAAATGCATGTGTATCTTCTCCTTTCTTTACAACTGATTTCCATGATTCTTCAAAATCTGAAGGTAAGATTACATACCGATTCTTTCGTACAGCTTGTAATCCAGCACCTTGACAAATTTGTGAAATTTGTGCTGATGAAAGTTTATCTGGTCTTTGAACATCTATTAAACCAAAAAAAAAGAATCAAAAAGTCAAGAAACATTTTTGACTTGTGATTTCTTTTTGCTCAAAGACTTACAATCTTCTAAATCTACATCGTTTCCAAGTGACATCTTTCCTGCTAAAGTTTGAAAAATTAATCGTTTTTCTCTTCTGGATGGTAATGGAAATTCAATTTTTCTATCTAATCGTCCAGGTCTTAAAAGTGCTGGATCAAGTGTATCAGCTCGATTGGTCTGGTAAGTACCATACAAACCTGAACGTCAATTCTTCTTATCACTAGAGAAATATAATACTGAGAGAGAGAGAATGGACATACAGCCATGATAACTTTGACGTTACTACCTTGATCAAATCCATCCATCTGGTTCAACAACTCAAGTAAGATTCTTTGAACTTCTCTATCAGCACCAGTTTGAGCATCAAATCGTTTAGTCGCAATCGCATCAACCTCATCAATAAAAATAATAGCCGGTGAGTTTTCTCTTGCAAGTCTAAAGACATCTCGAACCATTCTAGGACCTTCACCTAAATATTTTTGAACAAATTCCGATCCTACTACTCTGATAAAAGAAGCTGTGGTTGAATTCGCTACTGCTTTGACTAACATCGTTTTACCGGTTCCTGGTGGTCCGTATAGTAACACTCCTCGTGGTGGATCTATTCCGATTTGTTTGTAGAGGTCAAAATGAGTGAGTGGTAGTTCTACTGCTTCTCGGATTTCCTGCTTTTGGATATCCATCCCGCCGATATCATTGTATGTTACATCTGGCTTTTCACTGAAAAAAATAAAACTATCGTTAGCTCTTGAAACGCGAGAGAGAAAGATTCATAGTGATTTGAGAACTGACTCAGCCGTAAGCATGCTGATACTACTATCAGCTTCAGGAGGAAGAACATCGACCAAAGAATTCGAATGTCGATGAAGTGCTACCGAACTTGAAGGTTTCAATAATTCACGATCAATCGTAGATAAAATCCTAACTACATAGTTTGAGCCAGTAGTAGAACCAACGATTCCAGTGAATTGATCTATTGGTTCTAAAAATTGACCGATTACTAATGGAACTGATTGAATTCGTTTGACTTCTTCTTGTGCTCTTAATAATTCACGTTTTAAATTCTTTTGTTCATCTTTAATATACTCTTCTTGAAGTTCTAGAAATCTTTGATCGTGTTTTAAAAAGGTATGAAATTCGAGATTTGAATAAGTAAAATGTTTCATTGAGGTATCAAAAAAGTTAACCTCACTCAAGATGTTGTTGTAGTTTTTTGAATTTAATATAAATGTCTTCTTCAGAGTTTATCTGAGCAGCTAGAGCAGCTTTTTCATCAATGACTGCACTAAAGGTAGGATCCTATAATCACCCAAAACAGTCTTGAGTTCAACTGATCGGAAGATGACGATTTCAATAGATCACTTACCTCTTTTCTGATTTCGATTCCAATTTCATTCATTGTAAGCGTGATAAACGGAGATGAAGATTATATGTTGATATTTTGATGGTGATTGAGATGTTGATTGATGTTGAGTTTGCTTTGATTGACCTTCTTCACATTCGATGACGCACGCTACAAAATACGATTACATACACTCCAAACTCACCTGTCATCAATCGATCGAATAATACCTTGTGAAACATAACTTGAACAAGCTGTGACATTTTGATCAAAGGAATTCTGTAGAATTCTATACAACTCTCCATAAACCAACCAGTTGGCGGGAGGTTGGCTGCAGTGCCAATGGCCAGCGAGAAAATCAACCCATCCTCACAAGTTGCAGACATATGACTTAGATGTTGTCTGTGCTGTTTGTTCTGAGGACAGTGAGTTGAAAGAGTTATTCATCTTTGTCCAACACCACTCTTCTGAACATGCATACAATGGCAAGCAAACAAGAGTTCTCAAATATCAAAATGCAAGTCAAAAACCTGACATGCAAAAAGCCTAATCTAAGGACAGGATCTGAAGAATGTCACATCTGTATATCTGGGTTCTTGGAGGGGCAAAGAGTTGCACAATTGAGTTGTTGCACTGATCATGTGTTTTATGAGCGATGTATGAAGGTAACTCATTTAATCCTTGTATCTACCAAGATAAAAGATATCAAGGTATATTGTTGCTGTGGTATTGGTTTCTTTGTTGATTTATATCCTGGTGGTTGCCATTTTTAATAAAACATTAGGAGCATATCTTGAAGTCTGAAGATGGGGTTTTCAAATGCCCCACATGTCACTTGCTGATGATGAGCAAATCTTTTGTCACTAGTTGAGATCTTCTTGCAATAATTGAAATAATTTTTAACAGACAGGAATCAGGGCCGGCAATGCATGGGAATTATCCATTTGAAAGAAATGTAGCACATATACATCAGAAAAGATGATCTTATAATCAGGTTTAGGAAGATGTGGATATCACAGTCAAGTATATAGTCTTGGTTCTCTCACTTATCATCTTGATTTTATTTCTCATTGTTTCTATCTCACATTCCACTCTTTGATTAGCAATATCTACAAGGTGGTTTTTCTCTTTTATCATTTTAAGTATTCACATCATGATTGAATTCTTTAATAATATAACAATACTATAATCAGCTAATTTTAGACAAAGGTAGAGGATTGTCTATTGGGGGGGCCTCAGCCCCGGTAAGGACCAAGGGAGGTAGGCCCACTGGTACAGCAGATGGGAGGTGCTTGCCCTGTGACTCAGGGTGCAGCCTTTTGATCACCCATCCAGTGTGTCATGTCATTGAATTTCAAGTGATATTTCATATACATTGAAGGTTGTCTAATAATTTTATTGTTCCTAACAGGTCAACCTCTTCACATTCTCCAATATATAATTTGTAACCTTCCAATTTCCAGAGACTCACCACTACAATCTCATCTAATGGGCTATTCAAGTTTCACCTTGAAGAAGCCCCATCAACTCAAAAGGAATGGCCAGTAAGCATACATCCAACTTGATCTTGCAATACTTCATCAAATAGATTCTGACATCATGGCTTTATTCATGGAGCATATTGATCACCTCTTGGTTATGAGAATAACAGATCATTGTCTGTTGCATTTGTATGCAAGATTAAATGTCAATCTGCATCCACCAGATTGAGATAGTTTGGTACTGGCAATGTATTTCGATTTTGCCTACTGCCTCTGTCTTTGCTGTCCAAATCCTAATCTTCAAATAAATACCCTTCAAATACCAAATTAGATCTTTCAATTTTACACTAGAAAGCTTTTGTGAGGGTTGGGTATTCAAAAGAATACTCAGAGCTCACTAAGAATGGCAAGGTGGGTTGGTAAATTTAAATAATTAAGTTATATTTCAAATATAATGTATTACAATAAAATTATAAAGATAAAAAGAGAGGGAAGGAGGGGGAAACTGGTCTGTTTGGATAAATCCAGACAGACTACAGTTAAATGACTCCTTAAAAGGAGGTTCAGGGGTATAATTATGATATACTATAGTTGGTGAAAGCTGGATCCAAGGCTCTCCTTCAATCTTCAAGGTAACCAATTGAAGAGTGATATGGAGGTCACTAACCTGGTTGTAATAAAGTCACCAACTTGTAGTTATTCAAGAGGTCACTAACCTGGAGTTGATGTAGGTCACTAACCTGTAGTTGTTCTGAAGGTACACTAACCTATGAGTTGATATAGGTCACTAACCTGTAGTTGTTCTGAAGGTGACTAACCTGATGGTTTATTGGAAGGTCACTAACCTGAGGAAAAGTTCTACTTGGGGGAAGTAGAGGATCCAAAGAGAAGGGGGTGAAGGATGAAATTACTTTATCTTCTAGGCAGGAACTTCCTTAAAGAGATGAAGTGAATCACTAGTCTTATATATTATAAGACTCTTGATTATATACTTCAATTGAACTTTAAAGGGTTCTTTAAAAGAGGTGTGTAATAAAATGCTTGAGGGAAAATCCTTGAAGGCTGAGAGAGAAGGGGTTTATATATCCTCCTCTCCAAACCTAATTGTAGTGATATTTGATTGTATCATCACTGTGGTTTAGGGTTTAATAATTACTATTAATTATTATTATTATTAATAATAAACATAATTACATATACGTGTTATGTAATTTATGTAGTATAAGCATTTTAACTCTTGACACTGAGTTATGAGGTGTAATTGGTATTTTATTACATGTTACATATGTTTTTAAGTGTATATACATATGTAATTGGTGTTTGTATATGTTTTATTATATGTTACATGTGTTTTATAAGCTGTATGTACACGTCCCCACGCCTAGGATTCGTAATCATCGGGTTTGCAACAGGCCCCGGCCCCACCCCCGCCGCTGCAGAACTTGAATGATTACGTAAACCACTTGGAGGGGACTGTACATGTAATTAGGTTTATAAGTAAAAGTCTAATATTATAAGTTAGTTTTGGGTACATGTATATGTACCCAGGGCTGACAGCTTTACCGACTCTCCTAACCGTGCCATCCCCCAGAAGGCAATTAGGGCTATTGTGTAAGCTACTTCATTTGACTATCAATATCTCCTTCTGCTAAAACTCCTACTGAAGGCTCCATTGGTAGTTTCAATTTCTTTGCCAATTTCAGGATTGATTTTCTATGAGTTGCACTATAAGGGTACTCAACATCTTGGAAAAGGTGCCATGCTTTAAGTTTCACCCCCTGACAAGTAAGATTGTATTTTACTCAACTTATAAATCAGAATTGTATTGTGACCCGTAATTGTTTCCAGCGCTTTGGGACCAGCCCAAACACCAAAATGATATGAGAATTTTGGCCAGTGATTCGATGGATATGAGCCTTGCATTGTCCTTTGACACAAAGACTTTCATCTGCCAATCTTGGTTGGAAATCACCCAAGTGTTCTGTCTCAAGTCAAGCATCATGTTATATAGTTTCATCTCTTATGGCCGGATTTTCCACCTTTCCATCTGGGTTCCTGAAAGTCATCACCAAGGTTCTAACACCTTGATCATATCAGAATGCCATAGGCCAAGATATCCTTTCTGCTTAATTGTATTTGGAACTGTTTCATATAAATCCACATATATATATTTTGTATTGAGATAAAGCCTTTTTGTCTCAACAAAAGATAAAGTCACAAAGTTTTAGCTTTCCAATGAACTACAAATCAAAGGTTTTGGGCAAGAGTTTCAAAAGATATATATGAGGGATTGTAGAATTGAAATTCTCCTTGTCATCCATGAGTCAAATTCCAATAATTGTTACAGGTTGTAAACTGAAAATCCTTGAAGTTTTTTGTTAATAGAATCAACAATTTGCATACTAAAATTATACAAAATACTCACATTGAAGGTCTCAACCATGGTAACAATATGTAATTTTTTTATTCTATAAGCAGAAATATCAAGTGTCAATGGAAACAGACTTACTTAAATTTCATGATACTTAGAAACCCTTTTTGAAGAACAAATCTAAACCCAATTTCACTTGTTTTTCTTTTCTTTCACTTTCTCTCATCAAAAAAACAAACAAAAACCAAAAAACAAACATATATACAAGATCTAATCAAAAGAAATAATGTCATTTGTTCCTTTTTTTTGCTGCATTCATATCTACACACACAGGGAGATTAAGAGTCTCTAATCTTCCAACAATTTTGGTTTTGACTTATGCTTAATATTCCATCAAACTGTAAAAAAGATGATCATTAAACTTTAACTTTAATTTCTTTCAAATTAGGTTTTTCAGACCACCATTTATACAACACTTGATCCTGAATCTCTGTCTGTTGCCTTGACTCCTTCCCACTCTTTAACTTCTTAACATCATCAACAAGCTCATCTAAGAAGTTTAAATCTAACTTTAATTCATCTTCATCAGATAGAATATCCAATTTCCTTTTGATTTTTTTGATTCTATTTAAACTGATACGAATTGATTGGATTCTTTGACTGGTCCAAAAAACAAACAAACCTCTTTTGATCTTCCCATCTATCGGTCCTCTCTTCATCATTTCTTTCAAATCTGTATCCCAAAACTCTTTCAAGACCGAATACTCTTTCATCAAGTCTTCCCTTGATTCAGTTGGAATCGATTTTGTAAACCAAGTGGAAACGATATGTAAGAACCTTATAGACGATCTACTGCCTAGGTTTTGGGTTTCTAGTCCGTACTGTTTATTCCACTTTTGGATAATTGATTTTAGTTTGGATGGTGAATGACAGGTTTCGATCCTTAGACAATTCAAAAGGATTGACGAGTTCACTTGGATCGGATAACCATCTCGATGTTTATCAATAAAGTCTTCAACGAATTTAAAGATTGATTGATTGAAAGGTAAAGGAGTTTGAAAGTTTGATCGAATCGGATCTCGGTTGATGTTCGATGATCGGTTTGGTTTGGTTCGAATTAACCTTTGGTTTTCTTGCTTTAAATTGTATAATCCGTAAAGAAGTGTATGAAGAAACTCACGAGCCCAAAAAGATGTCAAGCTTTTCTTAGTAGGGTTAGTAGGATCATGATGAAGATAATTCAAAACAAGAGCTGTATCAATAAATCTAAAGGCTTCATTCCATTTCCCATCTTGCATTAATTTCTTGCTTAAAGTGATGATGGCTTTACCATTCGAATGAAGTTCGGAAGGATCCCATTTCCAACCGTTTAGAAACTGATCAAGACTTGAGATCGATGGTGAATTATCTTCCATGGAATCTAAATGTCGAGTTCTAGAAGATTGCCTAGGTTTAATTGAAAAGAGTGTAACCCATGTGTCTAAACTGATCGAAAGTCCAAGGCTTTGAATCTTTTCAATGGTCAGTTTGACCCCTTTTGATTTATTTAAAGCTTGGTAAGAGTATAAGATTAATTCAAAACTTTGTAAATTCAAATTCAATCCTCTTTCTTTCAATTCTTTTAAGATTAATCTTACTTGATCATATCGATTTGATAAATAATAGAATTTGATTAATTGGTTATATGAATCTGTGGAAACCAAGTGTCTTAGACTGGTATGTTTTGAATGTAATTGAATGATTTGATCGGATCTGTATCTAGGTAATCGATTGATGATCAAATCTCCTAATCTTTTAGAAAATTCGAGTGGATTCTTAGATGATTGTAAGTATTTCAAATAGATCAAACACCAATCTTGATCGGAGGAGGTATGATGAGATGATTCTAGATTTGAGGAATGATCAGATTGATTCAAAACAGACTGAAGTGCTTCAGAAAGAAGTTGAGAAGTTGTAGAGATTCTAGAAGAAGTTTGGTATTTGTTCAAAACTTGAGTGATCGGATGAATTGAATTTGATGGGTTTGGTATGATTTGATTTGGTTGATTTGGATGATGAGTTCGGATAGGATTCATGGAGTTTGGTTTCAAAGTGTTTTGATAGTTTCTCTTTGTTGTGGATTGATTGGATGCTTTGATTGGTAACAAGATGGATAAGAATGGTTCCTTGATTCGTCGTTCTGGAGATGAATATCTGTGTTTGTGAAATGGTTTTGGCTTGGCTTGTTGTTGTTGTGGTTGATTAGTGGTAGTATGAAAAGGTTGAAGTATTAAATTATAAGTTGATATTCTCAATGAATGTAACTTTCTAAATGGTTTTGATGATAAATGGTTCGAATGTGATTTGATCGAAAGGTAAGATTGGAAATTAATCATCGATCGAGAAAGATATCAAGATTTCTTCTATCATCATTCCATCATTCAAATCAGCCTTGTGTGCTGGTTTAAGAGTTCTTGAGATCAGTTTAGAAATCAAACTAACTTTTTTTCATGACTTGAGATGATTTCAATTTCTTGATTTGCCCATCCGAGTTCAGATTCCAATCAGTTGACTTGATGTTGTTCTCCAGATGTCCAATGCTGGCCTGTAAATTATTCTAACCTTCATCAAATTCCAATCCGGCCCCACAACTCTCGGGTTGTCCCGTTACATCACGGGTTTTACATCATGCAAGCACTGTCACATGACTGTCACTACAAATTATAAGTCAAAAACTCTTGACCGGTACCGGGTAATATCCATAAACAATGAACCAGATGATTTAACTTTGCATGATCTCATTTCTCACTTCTCCTTCTAAGAAACTTTTTAACATCTAGGGTGTTCAAACCTCAAAATCAATTCATGCAAGTTTTGTGCAAGTTCTGTGCAAGATATGAATAGAACTTGCACGGATCTTGCACAAAACTTGCAAGAGTCGGTCTCGCACGGTTTTTGCACGGTTTGGAACACAATAACTCGGGTTGTCAAAAAAATTACTGTGCAAGATTAGTGCAAAAAATCTTGCACGGATCTTGCACGGATCTTGCACGTCGGTCTTGCACATTTCTTGCACAGGTTTGAACACCCTAATCATATATTACATTTGCTAGAAATGTTGTCACCTCTGGCACGTTTGCTTCACAGCTTTGGAATCAAATTTTGCCGCAGCTGCTGCGCGCAGCAGCGGCTGATGACGCGGCCTGCTCAATCTGGAGCTGGCTGTCATCCCGCTGTTCCAGCCCGGCTCCATCCACCAACCCCCCCCATTCGACACCACCGCGATTATCATCCATCAACCCTCTTCGATAACAAACGTCAATACCATCTTGATCAAGAATTCAGATCCAGCTACATCCTCAAATCACATTCTTACTTCCCCTTTTTCTGCAAGATTTACTATCTATTTTACTCGATCCTGAGTTATCACTTTCACTTTTCAATCATTCAATTTGAAACCTTCATTTAGGCACAAATACCTTGTACAGAACATTCACCTTCTGGTTAACGCTTGCTTGATTTCTCTCAACAAGACATGTCCAATTCGATACCTTCATTCCAAGAATGTAATGCTTCCAAATTTGACAGATAGAGGATGAGTGAGCTAGGATGTGGCTGAATGTAATCCAAATGTTGGCTCACGAGTGATCGGTAAGAAATGAACAAGAGAGAAATTTGATAAGGATGAAACAATGAATGTGGTCTTATGTGATGAAGCGGCCAACAGGAATTGATGACTTGAGTTCAAAATTTCTCTTTGCCTTTTCTTTACACTCATTTTGGTTGTCATTTTTCTTCGAAGAACATTCCACCAAGTCTCATTAGAAGTAGTTGGATATTGTTCAATTATCCTCACATGGACTCTTCCCGTATATGTTGGAAGGAAACTCATTTGGGAATCGTGTGTCATGATCTTGTTTGGAATTCCATTAAATTCACAACTTTTCAGCAACAACATAAATGCCCACATCAATTGATAATCAGTGGTCTAGAAAGTTTTAAGCCAAAATGCATCCCTTTGAAGTGAGAAAAACAACTGTGCATGAACGATGAAAATAACTCGATTTTGAAAAGGTTGGTGCTGCTGCCCATAAGATTTGATCTCCTGTGAAATTGGGTTTGGATGTGTTTTGAGAGCAGAAAAGATTGGTGCTTCTTATTGAGGAGGGTTGATGGATGATTATCCTCCACC